>NC_058410.1:115780281-115795914 GCF_002201575.2 Neomonachus schauinslandi
GGGGCTGGGCAGCCAGCAGACAGGTGGCAGTTGTGGGGGGGGGGGGGCGGGGGCAGTCCTTACCCCTTTCAACACCTCTTCCAGGTGGTCTCGGAACTGCATGAACAGGTTGATCTTCCAGCTGGTGTTGCAGTTCACGGAGTTGACCTGGGGAAGGGCCGAGAGAACCCTGACGCCTGCCAGACCCCCAGCAGTTGGAGGCTGGGGGGAAAGGCCCGGGGTGAGGGGCGGACCAGCCCAGCTCCCATCAGAGCATGAGGAGGTGTCTTCTCTCAGCCAGCCGCCACCCACCCCTCCCCGACCCCAGCCCAGCTGCCCCAGGGCTGCTGGCCTGGGGGCTGGAGCATAGGGCAGACAAAGAGGACCAAGGACCGGAGCAGGGCAAGGAGGGGATGTCTGTGCCCTCAGGGGCCCCGGCAGCCACTCACCTCCTTGCAGCCCGCATTGTCACTGAGCTCATAGTTGCTGGCGTGCAGAGGCTGCCCCGCGTTGACAGGATTCAGGATCACCTTGTCCCCCACCACCACCTACGGGCGCAGGCAGAACAGGGCGCAGATGGGAAGGGCCAGGCCTGTAGGCCTCTCTCTGATCTCAGTCTGCCCCTCTGAGAAATGGGCACGACCTCAGCCAGTCCCCACATCAGAGACCCTATAGAAGCTGCTCTGGAGCTGCAGCCTGGCCGCCCACCCCCCCAGCCGGCCCCTCCACCCCGGGCCGGTCCTTACATTGTCGCCGTTGCTCCGCAGCTTCCAGAAGGGCTGGATGAAAAGCCAGGAGCCCTCGTTGCCCGTTCCGTCCAGAGTCACCCGCATGGCGTTCTTCTCTAGCAGGGCCGGAAGCCGCTTGTTCACCGTCAGGTACTTGTTGCTCTTCATGTGCAGGAGCTGTGGGCGGGGCGCGGGTGAGGGCTCTGGGCCCCCCCCCCCCCGAGGCCAGGCCAGCAGGGAGGAGGGCTCTGGGGGGCGGGGGGGCGGGTGAGGGTGCCAGGCCCCCCCCCAGGCCAGCCCAGCAGGGAGGGGGGCTCTGGGGGGCAGGCAGGGTGCGGGTGAGGGTGCCGGGCCCCCCGAGGCCAGCCCAGCAGGGAGGGGAGCTCTGGGGGGCGGGGGGGCGCAGGTGAGGGCGCCAGGCCCCCCGAGGCCAGCCCAGCAGGGAGGGGGGCTCTGGGGGGCGGGCGGGGTGTGGGTGAGGGTGCCAGGCCCCCCAAGGCCAGCCCGGTAGGGAGGGGGGCTCTGGGGGGCCCACTGGACCTTGGTCACAACGGGACACACCTACAGTGTCAGATACACAGACATAAACACACAAATTGAGACACGCGCAGCCACACGCCCCCACTCAGGCACCCGGGTGGTCACAAAAGAAGAAGCCAGCATTTTTAAATACTTTGTATTAATTCATGTCATCTTACAACGACCAAAAAGGTAGTACTATCACCAGCCTGATTTTACAGATGGGGAAACAGAGGCACCCGAAGTCCCAGAGCCAAGATTGGAACTCGGACTCCAGGATCTGTGCTGGTGACCAGTGTGCTGAGAACCTGCCCATGGGCACAGCACCTCGGGCCACCCAGCAGGAGGCACACACAGAAGCAGATATGCAGTCACGGAGACAGTCCCCGGGCCACCCGCTGGGGACACAAGCCCCAGAGGGCATGGCAACTGCCGCCCGCCCCCACACCAGCCCAGCGTCTCCGGGGGGGTGATGCCAGTGGGTCTCACCTGGATCACACTGCCGTACTTCACCACGTCCCCGTGCACCTTCTTGTTCTCCGTGTCGTTCTGCTTCTGCTCCATCTGGGCTGCATGCTGTGCAGACGCACGCAGACAGGTGGAAGGCAGGCTCGGAAGGAGCAGTCCTGCAGGGCCACGTCCCCTACCCCACACATGCGTGCGCATACACACACACACACACACACACACACACACACAGAGCTCCTGGCACTGTACCCAGGGTGACCCCCTCCCCAGAGGCCATGTGGCCTATCCCCTCCCCCTCTGTTGATGAGGGACTGATACTCAGAGTGTGGAGTACGCAGCCCAGGGGAACCCCGATCCCCTGCCCCTCCCCGCCCACCTCCTCGGGAGGGGACATGCCAGCAGGCCCTTGAGCTCCCTATGCCCTTTGACACCGCCAGCAGACAACCTAAGCTGTGCCTCAGTACCCCCATCATAGCAGAGTCCTGATGCCCCCAACACAGGACTCCTGCCCCAGCCCAAACCCTGACAGATGTGCCTGGTGCTCCTTCCTCCTCTTCCTCCTCCCCCCCCCTCCCAAAACTGTATGGGCTCCTAGCCACTGCCTTCAGGGAGCCCTCACTGGTGGGCCACATCCAGCTCTGACAGATCCTACCCAGTGGCCCTCAGGGTTCGGTTGGCTTCCCATTACGGACCCTTTTCAGGCACTTCTGTCACATTAGCCTGGAAGCTGCCTAAGGACAGACTATCTCCTCCATCAGATTGGGGGTTCCTGGAAACAAGGCTCTGTTTCCTCCATCAGACTGGCACTCCCTGAAAGTACTGGCCCCTCTGCCCCATTACCCAGGTCTCATGACTGAGGCTGGGGCGGGGGTGGCTGTTAGGGAAACTCACCCCGTACCACATGACTTCCCACAAACCTACAGTGTGTGACGATATGACCACATGTGTATGTGTCTGCGCACACGGAAACACCCTACACCCAGGCCAGATCCCCAGTTCAGCCTTGGCCTGCGTCAGCAGCAGGAAGGACGCCTGTGACAGCCCCCAGCCCAGGAAGAAAGATGGGGTACTTACAACAGAGCTCAGGCAGTCCACCCTCCAACCCTCTCTTTCCAGCCCAGTTCACAGCTCTGGGGTGAGGCCTGCCCTTCCCCCATTTCACACCCACCTCCTCAGGGAAGGGAACATGAGGAAGCAAGGTCTACACGACAGGGAGAGGCGCACCAGGCCTGAGGGAGGGCCTCAGAAACAGGCTGCAAAGCTGCTGAGCACAGCCAAAGCCTCCTACTTTCTTCTTCATGGGGACTGGGCTTGAGGCCCTGAGGTCTGTCCAGGGAGGATTACCTAGGATGTCAACTGAGCCACTGCCCCCAAGAGGCCCACAAGCAACCACCCAGGCCCTTACATTGTGCACTGTCCAGGTGTCCAAGGAGCCCAAGGTGCATCAGAGACCGGGGGCCATTCAGGCCCTACCACAAACTCACTGGATAAGCATGGACAGCCCAGCCCCCTCTAAGGGCCCCAGGGTCCAACTCTATAAAATGAGGGGGGAGGTTAAGACTGGTTCTCAAGTCAGGTTCCCTGGAACCACTGTCACCAGGAACTACTGGTAACTCCATGGGCAGCTGTACAGGTTGTTCACTGCACCATGGTGTCCAGCTGAAGGGCTGGGTGGGAGCTGAAATCTAGTCCACGTTTCACTCACTGAGCCATGTGCCCTGGGCAGAGGGCTACACCAGCCTGGAGGAAGGAGCACCTCCTTCTAACTGGCACAAAGGATCATATAGACGAGTGGATCACTGGGAAAGCACTCTACTTCCCCTCTCTCACCTCATTCACACCCACACACACCGATTTGGACTCAGCCACGGGGCCCCTTTGGCTCTGATAAGCAGCAACCCCCTGCGTGCACCCGGATCCCTGACACACATACCCACCTGCAACTTCTGGAGCAGCACCACGTCGGCGATCTTCTCCTTGTCCTGCTTGGTCTGTTTGGCCTTCCAGTACTGCTTCTGGGCCGAGTAGCGGTTCATGGGACACACCTTGAAGAGGCAGTCTGTGGGAGGGCAGGTAAAGGAGGGGCGATCAGTTCGTGCGGCGCTCGGCCTGCCACCCGGCCCCCAAATCCCACCTCCGCTCTCTCCATCCCTCCCCACCCTCCTGCCCCACTTGCGTGGAGAGGTAGTGGTTGGAAGAACCCCGAAGAACTTGGGAGAAGGAGTGAGGGCAGGATCTCACCTGGGAGGCAGACACGTGCCCTCTTCCCCATGAGAGATTTACCAGAGGCCTTTGGACCCCCACCCATGCCCCGTCTGTGCCCACTTTTGTGGACATTGGTGGCTGAAAGCTAATACCTGCATCCTTCTCTGATCCACTGCCATCTCGCCCACAGATGCCTGGGAAGTTACATCCCCCCCGGCCCCCCAGAAGCAGCTCAGAATTATCTGGCCTCTGGAGGTGACCTCTGTGAGGTGCTGGTCACTCCCCAGCTGCCGGCAGCATCGCCCCAAAACCACATCCTTGCTTGGCTCTTCCTCTGCCCTGAATGAGCAAGCCTCCCTCACTCTGTGCTCCGGAGACCCCTCCTCCGTAGGCTCTGCTTCCAGGGAACTTGACCTAAGACTGGGCCCCTCAAAATTCCACAAACAGATTCACTATTCCGATTTTTATTTTGGAAAGCAGACAAAACACCTGTGATTTTCGTAAGCCCAAACTCCAGAGAGGGTGCCGATGTTTCTACTTATCCGAAGGAAGCATGAGTTGGAAAATCCTATTCTGAAGTGTGGCAGGAGGGGATGGAGGATTCTGGGTCACGGTGAAGGGCTGGCTCAAGTGGCTGGGCCGGGTTGCCAATGGCATGGGCTACGCTGCGAGGCAATGAGTTCCCCGTCGCAGGAGGGAATCACAGCCTGGACAAGGGGTCAGGCTCGTGGCCTCCAAGACCCCCCTCATGCTGCAGGGCTGGGCCTCCATGCCTGCGCAGGCTCCAGCCACACGGTGCCCAGGAGGGCGGATGGCTATGCTGAGGCGCCCTTCCTTCTGGCCCTTTCCGTCTGCCCTCCAAAGGAAGGCTAGGTGCCCGCTCTGGTCAAAGCTGGTCATCCATCCACCAGGAACTAGAAGCAAAGCTGGGGGCTCCTGGGTGGCTCCGTCGGTTAAGCGTCTGCCCTCAGCTCAGCTCATGATCCCAGGGTCCTAGGATCGAGCCCCGCATCGGGCTCCCCGCTCAGCAAGGAGTCTGCTTCTCCTTCTCCCTCTCCCTCTAACCCTCCTCCCCACTTGTGCCCTCTCTCTTTCTCTCTGTCTCAAATAAATTAATAAAATCTTTAAAAAAAAAAAAAACAAAGGCAAAACTGGATTTTCTATCCAGCCCATGAGCACGCAGCCCCCTGGTGCCATCCGGAAGAGAGACTGAGTGAGTCAAAGTTCAGAGAAGACAGAATTCCTTGAAGAGAACGGGGGAAATAGCAATTCCATAAGCGGATAGGGTCACCAAGGCCTGCCCTGCTTGGCCCACCTTGACACCACCAGCAGGAGCGGGCATCGCTTCTGGAAACAAGCACTCATTTCGTTGGACAGAGTAGGTCTTCACAAGGATCTGCTTAGCCCTCAAGAAGAAGCTCAGGTGTCACCCCCTCCAAGAAGTCCTCCTGCTTCTTTAGGCTGGGCTGGCGCTCCCAGGGCTCCCCAGGCCCCCCGCTTACCACCTCGAAGCCACGGGTTCCCAGCCGGTCAGAGCAGTGACCCACGCCAGAGATTGTTTGGCCAAGCGGGGGAGGGGGGTGGTCCCGAGAGAGGTAACAGCCAGCATTTAGTGGGCAGGACAGGGATGCTGGACACCGGCACCATAAAGATCGTGCAGCAAGACTCCCGCGGGAACATCCTGCCACACACTCACAGGTGGACTGCTGCGGGCAGTGCTCTGGGCCCAGAGCGACACACAGAAACACAAAGGGTTTTTTGCCTGGTTTTAGCAAACAGGGAATTTTTCAGGAATGCAACTCAGATATAAGCTGAGGGAATCTGTGTTGTCCTTTGTGTTGTTCAAACTTTACCAGGAGTTGTTTTTTTCTTTTTCTTTTTTTTTCCTGTTTCGGAGAACGCATCACTGGCGGCCGTGCCAGATGCTTGTGTTTGTGGTTGCCCTAGTCATGATTCACAGGCAAGCTCCGACTGCGTCCTTGGGCCTTCTAGTTGTGCCCAACATCCACTTCTGAGACGCGTATTACTTCATTAGAAATTGCTTTCCTTTTATGTCTCTTTTTTCTCACCCTTAGGACATTATATTGGCCTTGCTCCCTCCCCGCCCAGCTCCAGGCTCCCTCAGACCCTGGCTCTTACCCCCCATTTTATTTGACATAAATATAGATATGCATTGGTTGTATTATTTTTGAATTCCACTTATTAATATTAAAGCACACTCTGGTTCTGACAGGCTCATCTGCAAGTGGTCAGGGCCACGTGGGGCTCATCACCGTGTCCCCAGCGCCTAGCCCGGGGCTCAGTGAATTCCTGTCGGATGAACGCATGAATCTAGAAACGCCTCTCCCGTGTGGATGAGATGGGGCCTGAATTTATAGCCAAGGAGGGAGGAGAGGGATGAGGCACTGCAGGTGGAGGGAAGGGCAAGAGGGCGCCACGTGGAGGGGACAGTGAAGTGAGAGCAGCAAGTCACACTGTGGGTCTGGCAAGCTGGGAAGGGAGGGGGCGGGCCAGGACCCTGGGTCTGAGTGAGCCTGGAGCCCACAGGCCTGGGGGATCGTGAGCTCCCTGATCTCCCTGCACCCCCACCCCACCACTCCCAATCCAGAAAGGAGAACAGAAGGAAAGAGAGATGCTGCCCCAGGTCGCCCTAGAGCAGAAATTCTCAAGCTTTTCTGAACTGACTCACCGAAAGACATTTCTGGATCACCATTTCATGAAACAACATGGGGGCTTGCTTCTGTCCCTGGTAAGCAGGGCAGGCTCTGACGGGGCTGAGAACCATGGTTATAATATCTTTTGACCAACCCAACCAGAAAACAACTCACACAACCGGATTTTTCAAATGGATATTATTTTAAGACTTCTGAAAGAACTGACAAAATAGTGAAGAATTCCTGGGCCCGAGCTGAGGATCAAAGGGAAGTTAGAAAGATATAGAAACACCCAAGCTACTTTCACCCTGAGGATATTCACTGATTCCAGAAAACAGGCTTTTTTTTTTTTTTTAAGATTTTATTTATTTATTCGAAAGAGAGAGACACAGCAAGAGAGGGAAAACAAGCAGGGGGAGTGGGAGAGGGAGAAGCAGGCTTCCCGCTGAGCAAGGAGCCCAACGCGGGGCTCGATCCCAGGACCCTGGAATCATGACCTGAGCCGAAGGCAGACGCTTAATGACTGAACCACCCAGGCGCCCCAGAAAACTGACTTTTTATGTGGATGGCTTCATCAGGTGACAGGAGGCAGAAATCCAAGGCCAGGCCCATGGAAGGTAGGAGTCTATCAGGAGACCCTCCGTTCAGTAAGCTGGGACCCCAAAGGACTACACCCCCAAGTGAAGGCTGAACCCGAGGCAGAACAGCCCCTTCCAGAAACTAGAGCCCTGCTGGAATCCCCTGGATGGTGCAGGAAACCCCGAATCCGAGTCTGGCTTCAGGCAGTCTTGGACAGGTGGAGCCCCAGGGGTCTGGTAACAGGATATGCACACCTTCTCTGGAGGAAGGTACCTTCCTCCTGGTCCACAACCACTCATACCAAATTTTTCAAATGCAATGGCAAGCGTACAGTCAAAGCTAGCCAGGAAGTCTTGGGAACTAGCTGTCATGGGAGAGAACCAACCCACCAAACAGACAGTAGAAACAGACATGAAGAGACTCCAGGCACAGACAACGTCTGTAGAACAGTATGCCTACCCTGCTTAAATCCATGAAAGCTTGAGGATCCCTGCAGAGAAGAGGAAACTATAAAGAGTAACATCACAGACTGAAAAAGAACGAAATAGAATCTCTGGAAATAAGAAAGCTTCAATAACCACATTTAAAACTCACTGAACTCATTTAACAGGAAGGAAGGAGTTGAAGGAAGAATGAATGAAATAGGAACGACCCCTACTATGGTGATGCATTCAAATTCTATTCTGGTCTTTAAAGGATGCTGGAGCCCCACTAAAGGGATTTCCCACAGCCACTAATGGGTCAGAGACTGTGTTTGAATGAAACACACTGCTCTTGGAGCATCCCAGGACTGGGAAGGAAACCAGACGTGACCCCTCCCAGCTCCCAAATCTTCTATCTCTGTCTCGGAAACGGACTCCCTAGGACTTGTCGAATTTGTCTTTTTCTCTCTCACACAGATCCTCCCTTACAGCCTGGTCCATAGTACATGTTAGGAAATGTTTGTTGAATGAATAAATGACTTGAGTCCTCTACAATGTTTGTGGCACACCTCCATGCTTCTATGGTGTTTTTGGCCCAAAGGCAGCCCTGTCAGAACCCCAGAAGGGGCTGGAACCTTTCTTCTCACCAAACCCCAGGGCAGGAGGGCAGAAAGGAAGAAGGATGGGAGGGTGGCCAAGAGACCGGGCCCAGGGAGGTTTCCAACAGTCAGGACTGTGTGTGTTGGGGGACATGCACTCATTGCTGACGGGGCACAAGGCTTGTGGGGCTGCAGACAAGAAGATATTCACATAGTAAACAAAGTCCAGTGACCTTCCCTGAAACTACAGTTCCCTAACACTTCAAAAGCCACTGCCACTGGGGGAGCTTTAAAAAACACAAACTCCTAGGGCTCCTGGGTGACTCAGTCGGTTGAGCGTCCAGCTGTTGGTTTCCGCTCAGGTCATGATCTCAGCGTCGTGAGATCGAGCTCCATGTCTGGCTCCGCGCTCAGCGGGGAGTCTGCTTGAGATTCTCTCTCCCTCTCCCGCTGCCCCTCCCCCGCTGATGCTCTTTCTCTTTAAAATAAATTAATTAATTAAATCTTAAAAAAAAAAACAAAACTCCCAGGTCCCGCATCTATTCAGCAGTCTGGAGCGAGGGTGGGGGTGGGGGTGGGGGAGGTGGGGGGCGGGAGATATGCATCTATAAAGGCACCTCAAACCCCAAATAGTTCTGCCGCTCCAACAAGATTGAAAAGCACCAGTGCTGAAGACTGGAGGTGAGAACAGAGCCCAGGGAATAAAGTTCTACAGTCATGGTAAGGTCCAAGCTCTGTGTAAATCGTGTAAACATTTGCTTCTAATAATTTTCAACATTTATTTTTTTTTTAAGATTTTTTATTTATTTATTTGACAGAGAGAGAGAGACACACAGCGGGAGAGGGAACACAAGCAGAGGGAGTAGGAGAGGGAGAAGCAGGCTTCCCGCCGATCAGGGAGCCCGATGCGGGGCTCCATCCCAGGGACCTGAGCCGAAGGCAGACAGACGCTTAACGACTGAGCCACCCTGGCGCCCCATCACTTTCAACATTTAAACTCAACCTACTGAACAAAACACAGAAGACTCCCTTGTGGTTCCAGAAGAGAAGGCAAGGATATTGGGTCTTGATGTAAACCTGAAAGTGCGTCTGGCAGCAGAGGGAGGGGCGCGGGGGCTGCCAGCTGCCGAGTAACCAAGGTGGAACCATGCGTGACCCCGGGTTTATGCAGGTGACAATGGAGAATCGCGACCGCGCCCTGGGGAGGATGGGGCAGAGGAAGAGGAGGAGTGGCCCAGGGAAGCTACAACCTCCTGGAATAAGCAAGATCTGGGAGCACCGAAGAAACAATGAAGAGCTCAAAGGGACCGCCTTCTCCTAGGACATTGATCTCAGCCTCCCCTCCCCTCCACTCGGCGACCTTGCCGCCGGTCCGACCTTCCGAGAGCACACCAGCATTTGTACAAAATGTCAAGGGACTAGGGTCTTCGCTGCAGCAGCATCGGGAAAGAGAGAGATTAGGAAGAGCCCAAGCGCCCATCAGAGGGGACTGGTGAAATACATTCCAAGCGAGCCACATAACGGAACGCTCTGCAGCCCTAAGAGAGACACACGCTACATGTGAGTCAACCTTGAGGCCATTATGCTAAGTGAAAGAAGCCAGTTGCAAGGACAAATACTGGATGATTCCACTCGTGTGGGTACTTAGAATAGTCAAATTGATGGAGATGGAAAGTAGCATGGTGGTTGGGGAGGGGGGCGGCGGCGGTGATTATTTAACCGGCGTAGAGTTTCAGTGTTACAGGAAGACAAAAGTTCTACGGCTGGATGGTGGTGGCGGCTGTCTATGGGTGACAAGTTGCTTAATGCCACTGAACTGTACACCTAAAAATAGTTAAAGATGGGAAACTTTCTGTTAGAGATCTTTACCACAGTTTAAAATAAATAAATACTTTCTAAATGTTTCAAACGCGCTAAGTTGTAGAAACACTATTTTCACACAGTTCTCCAGGATACAGAACAAAAAATGGGTATCTAAATGAAAGAAAAAACAGAGAGAGCTCAAGATCTCTATATGCTAATATGAAAAGGTCTCCAGTAGGATCCTTAGTAAGATTTATAAAGTAAAAACAACAAAAACCAGAAGAGCGTATATAGAATGCTACCTTTGTGTAAGAAAAGCGGGGGGGGGGGGGGGGGGGGGGGGGTGGATGGGGGGGGGGGGGGGGGGGGGGGGGGGGGGGGGGGAGGGATGCCCTGAGTATATGTTCGTATTTGCAAACCCTGGGGGATGCATAAGGAACTCAGGAAAGTGGTCACCTGAAGGGATGATCATAGAGCAGGGGAGTGGGGGGCACCAGGCAGGTGGGAGCAGACCCTCTCCACCTATTTGTACAATGTTTTGATGTTTTAATCATATGAATAAATTACCTAGTCTGTTTTTCTATATGGTTGCCCCTGGAAAGGGGGGACAGAAGGTGCCAGAGGGTGAGGTGGGCCACCACGGTTTTCACCTTGAACCTGGAGTCTGTATTTGCAATACTTTTATAAAACGGGGTGGGGGGTGGGGGGGTGAGGGGAATGAGATCAAAATTTTAAGGGGCCAGTAAACATACGAAAAGATGCTCCATCTCACTAGTCGTCAGAGGAATGCAAATTAAAACCACAGTGAGATGCCATTTCACACCCAACAGGCTGGAAGAAATTTAAGTGGGACAGACCCAAGTGTGGCAAGAATGTGGAGGCAGGGGGGACGCACCCACAGTCTGTGGGGGTTGAGCTCTCACAGCCCTGGAGGAAGGCTCAGAAGAGCTTCCTTGCACCAGGACTCCCCCTCCCTCAGAACACACCCAGGAAACTCTTGCCCGGGAGCCCAAGGAGACGTGGATGGGAACGCTCACCCCAGCATGGCCGGCAACTGCCAGAAGCTGGAGAAGAGCTAACTGTCCATCAACAGGAGAACCAATAAATGGCTTGCAGTTTATTCACCCAATGGAATATTATATAGCAATTAACCAGATGAACTAGAGTCACATGTGTCAATGTGGGGAAATCTCAAAAATGGTGCAGAACGAAAACTGTGCAGAAAGATTTTAATATATGGGGTTATAAAAACGGGAGTAATACCCTGTATCATTCGTGACTATGGCCCTATGGATTAATAAGAAAAGTATAAAAACAGGCTCCTGAAATACATACCAATTTCTGATAAGTATTTGCCTCTGAAGAGGGAGGGAGAGGAAAGGGATCAGGGAGAAGACCCAGAGGGCTTCAGCTACAGGCATAAGAGGCTTTAAAAATGACAAGGTCTGGGGGTGCCTGGGTGACTCAGTCGGTTGATCATCCACCTCTTGGTTTTGGCTCAGGTCATGATCTCAGGGTGGTGGGATGTGGGACTGAGCCCCGCATCAGGCTCTGTGCTCAGGGCAGAGTCGGCTGGAGATTGTCTCCCTCTCCCTCCCCCTCTGCTCCTCCCCCTGCCTGCACATGAGCTCGCTCTCTCTCTCTCATTAAGGTAAATGAATAAAATCTTTTAAAAAAAATGACAAGTTCTGAAATGAACACGGCAAAAAGGATTTGACAGAGCTCTCTTCTGTGTAGAGTTGAAATATGTCTTAATAATAACAACAACAACAAAAAACCAATAAACTGGGCTTGGAAGGTGGGACAGGTAGAGCAGAAGCATAGGCTTGAGGGAGTTGGGGGGCACCCAGCCATATAAACAGAGGGAGGCCACTTGATCGGCCTCCTACCCTGGCACCGCCCCCTGCCACCAGTCTGGGTGGGTAAGTGGCCCCTATGTACATTCCTGGGGTCACTATAGCTGGGGGTATGGGCTCTGAGCTTCCCTAAGGTAGAATGGGAGGTGAGAGCTGTCTAAGCCCTTCACTGGGTCTCCCCATGCCCCGCATGGAAGAAGAGATAGAGAAAGGGCTCATGGGAGGGAACATGCCCAGACCCCGGGACCTGGTCAGCAGCACATAACCCCAAGATTCCTACGCTGAAGCAGAGGTCAGAGATGGTGGGCTGGAATGGGGTGCCCCACACATTGGGGGCCCAGTAGCCTGGGCTTCCCCAGGCCCTGCAGACTCAGGAAAGAATTCCCAGAACGTATCAGGGCTTGGAATGGCCTCAGAAGATGGCTAGAGCAGAAATCACAAACGAGTACCCAATCAGGGCTGATAGGCAGGCTGGGATCTTCACTGGGTTTTGCCAGCTCAGCCTGGGGGCCTTGAAGGTCAGCATGTGAGGACACCCAACTATAGTGGGAGAGAGGGAGAAGCCAGAGCTCCCAGCAATGGCTGGGCCCATCCCAGGATGGCAGGACAGCACTCGGGGGGCCTCAGGACATGGCCATCTCTGACAACATCTAGCCCACTTCTAACATGCTGCCATAGCCCCCACGCCCTTGCTGGGCCCTCCTTCCGGTGCCAGGGTGTTTACAGGAGAGAACCAGGACTCCCAGGTGGGAGGCCAAGCTCCGCTTTTCTTTTCTCTTGTCTCAAAATGAAGAATTTGGAGGCCATGTCTCTTGTCCCAAGTTCTAACACTCCAACTGTACCCACCAGCCGCTGGGCGGCACAGAGACCTGGTCCTGTCCCAGAAGGTCAGCTCTTCTCAGGTCCAAATAGGGCCCCAGGGAGTTCAGAGGGGCCTCTGCCTGCCTCATCAAGACACCCCAGGCCAGGATCTGGGGCAGAGAGGGCAGGGAGGAGGCTGGAGGCTGAGTCCCCTCTTCCACATCTCTGAGCTGGCTGACAGCTCTCTGAGAGAGACCACGGGTCAACTCCCCGATCTTGGGGAGGGCCCCACTCACAGACTTTAGAAAAATGGAGAGGAAGAGAAAGAAGAGAGTGGGAAGGAGCAATGAGAGAGGAGGATGAGAAGTCAAAGGAGCATTTGTTCTACTAAGTGGCTTTTCTGTTGTCAAAAATTGGCCCCAAACTCTGTCCACTGGAACTCTAGGGCAAATCTTCCTCTGCCACACCCACCTCCCTGTCACCACCTGCCACACCACAAAGCTGACTGCACACCCCTTCCCTTTTCAGCCCCAGTCCACTCTCTGCCCTGGCTCAGCCCACCCTGGGGACCCTCACCCTTACTGACTTCTTCCCAAGAATGTACCGAAATCCCCCAGCTAGAGTGGAAATCTGCCCCTCCATCAGCGGCTTCAAAGCTCTCCTACTTCGAGAGAGGCCCAGGCCTGGTCTCCGCCTTCAGCACCCAGGGGGCAGGCATGGTCAGAGCTGGGCCTCCAAGCAGGAGGCCCGCACGAGCACCCTGAAACCCCTAAAGCCCGGGCCCAATGCCTTGGAGGCTGGATTCAACTGAGGGACTCTGGATGGGTCACATCAATGGGAACTAGAGCAGCCAGGCCTGAGACGGGAGGCAGGGGCGGGAGGAAGCCTGAGGAGGGGCTGACGCCTGCGTTTATTCCTCAGATGTATACCAGGCCCCCACTACGTGGCAGACAGCACAAATAAAACAGTGAACAAAGCAACCAGAATCCCTGCCCTGGTGGAGGCAGGGGGTAGGGGATGAGGTGCGAGAGGCAGCGAGGCCCGACAGTACAGGGCCGAGGGGTCTACGGAGGTAAGGGAAGTCCAGTGCCAGAGGCTGTTCCCACAGATCCAGGCACGGCCCAACCTAAGACCCCCACACAAAGCCCCACACAGAGGCCCGTGACAGAAGCAGAACAGCCGCCGTGGGGCCCCTCTGCGGGCTGGGAGGCCCCCCCCCACCCCCATCTCCTCCACCCTCCCATGGACGGGCCAGGCCCCGGCAGACAGACGGCCAGGGATGCCACAGGATTATCTTAAACCCCACTTCCCTCCCAGCATCCCCCTCGAGGACAATCCCAGCTAATCTCTCCCCAGACGAGCAGCCACATGGGCAGACAAGGTGGAAGCAGCCCGGCGTGTTCCTGCCTGCTCCCACCCTGCCCACCGCACCCAGGATCTGTCTGATTGTCTGCCTCAGCCTCCAGGTCATCACAACAGTAACACCTTACCCCGGCTGGGCACGGTGACAGCAGGACAGCATTTAATTCCCTCAGCGCCCCTGGGCCTGTGGGACGGGGCTGAGGAGCCCACTGACCACAGAGGACACGGAGGCCCCACGAGCCAAGGCCCTTGCCCAAGGTCACTCAGGTTGGGGCTCCACAAACTCCCCTAGGGCCGAAGTCATCCACACAGCCCGGCCCAGGGCTGGGAACACAGTGGGGGTCAGGAGAAGGGACCCGGAGATCATGGGTTCCAATCCCCTCACCACGCAGATGAAGAGACGGAAGCACAAGGAAGAGCCCTCACCCGGGGCCTCTGAAAGCCTGAGGAAATTCTCCTTCCCTCCCCCGCTCCCTCAGAAAATGCTCTGTCATGCAGACAAAGGCGGCCTTGTGGCTGGTGGGGAGGTGGGGGGAGAACGGCTCCCAGCCAGAAGTGGGTGCGCCCCTGAGAAATGGGGTGCGGTCCCCCAGAAAATGAACGCAGAGGCCATCTGTGCCAAGATGGCAGTGCGAGCCGATGGGGGCTTCCACAGAGAGCAGTGCGAGGGCTGCAGGGCAGCGCCTCGTCTAACCCGGCCCGTGGGCGCTGGACGGGGTTGAATGAGTTCTGTCCCAGGCCCAGGACTCAGCAGCCTGGGAGGAAGGCTGGTGTGGGGATGGAGGTCTTACCTCGGAACTTCTTAGGCGGGTTGTCCAGGTCCCCCGCCGCGGGCTCCACCACACAGCGGTCATCCACCAACCTGAGGGACAAGGCAGCCCAGTCAGTGCGAGAGGAGAGACCATCTCCCCAGGCGTCCCTCCCTTGGGGCAAGGGATTTGGGGCACCAGGGAGGCCTCCAAAAAAACCCCTCTCCATTGCTGTCAAACTCCCCCCAACCCATCAAGTCTTTCCCTTTCCTGGCACCACTGTTAAAAGGGATGGGGGAGCACAGAGATACACCCAGCCCACCCCCAACCACTGCCCACTGCCGGATGGAGCTAGAGCTGTCCTATGAGGGGGTCTGCCTCCAGTCTGGGCTGCCACACGCTGCAGATATAACTCTCAGGAAAGCCCTGAGACCCTGTTGCCCAGACCTGAAAGGGCAGTGGGCAATGGAGGAAGGAAAGGGAAGAGTACTGAGAGAGACAGAGAAAGTCAGAGAGACTCAGGGTAGAAGGGAGAAACAGAGAGAGCAGAATATAAAAGATACATAGAAAAATAAGTAGGATACAAACAGAGGCACAGAGAGACTAAAGACAGATGGACAGACGGGAGAAGCTTATGAAACACCAAACTAGGGGGACCATCCTTTGGTCTCAAAGCCAGGACAATGAACCTTGCACCTTCTCAACCTCAGCCAGGCCCCATTCCATACCCTCCTTTTTGGCTTACCCTAGGGCCCAAAATCCCCCCTCTTAAGCCCCAACTGGAATTAATCCTGAATCTCTGGAGGACATCCACCCACCCACCCACCCATCCATCCATCCATCCACCCACCCAGCCACCAATCCATCCATCCACCCACCCAGCCACCAATCCATCCATCCACCCACCCA
>NC_058410.1:115795924-115815981 GCF_002201575.2 Neomonachus schauinslandi
CCATCCATCCACCCACCCAGCCACCAATCCATCCATCCACCCACCCACTCATCTATCCATCTACCCATCCATCTACCCACCATCCATCCACCCACCAATCCATCCATCCATCCATTCCTGCATTTAAGTCTTCAATGCCATCCCAGCCTCTAGGATACAGTGATGATGATGATCCACCATTTCAGAGGCCAAGTCTATCTCAGCACTTCACAGCTGTTCCCTCTGAATTCTCACCAACTTCCCCACAGGGGCTAGTCATTAACACCATTTTACAGAGGAAGAAACTGAGTTTGAAGGTGAGATAATTTGCCTGAAGTCACAGAGCTGATTCCAAAACCTCCACCTCTCCTCCTTGGGTTGGCTAACAAGGTCTTTTGTGGTCTGACCTCTACCCACCCCCTAGCTAGCCTCACAGCTTCCTGCTCCAACCGTGATAAGTCCCCAGTTGATCCCAAGGTCCCTGGAGCTCTCATCTCTACAGAGCTGACCACCTCTGCAGCAGTAGTCTGCAATGCCCTTCATGCCCAGCCCACCCTGGCTCCCCACCAAGACCCAAGCTAGCAGACCTCATTGATTCTTCAGCCCTCAGCCCCTCTCTCTACTCTGTGGAAACTTCCTTGGCCAGTGCCCTCCCTCCCACTGGGCCTCTGGCCCCCGTGTTCCCGCAGCACCTGGTCCTGGCCTCTCCTGCTGCCATGTCTCTTCCTACTGCCACTAGCTGCCATGTCTACACTATGGGTTCCTTGAGGACAGGCCGCTGTTTTTCCCTTTGGCATCACCAGCGCTTTGCTCAATGTGATCCGTAAGAAGAAGAAAAGCCAGCAGGATTTTGTGTCTAGTGTTTTCATATATTGTTATTTAATTTTCTAAATCTGTTTTGTTATTATTTCCATTTGGCGGGCAGAGAAGCCAGAGTACAGAGAGGTAAACCATCTAGCCAGCGACACACAGCCAGCAAGCAGAAGGGCTGGGTTTTGAAGCCAGGCTGAGCAGCGTCACAGCGGATGCTGTGCAGGACCTCTCAGTGATGGGGAGGGGAGAGGCAGTTTGCTCTCCGAGGACCGCCCCCCCTTGGCCTCCTTCTCTTTCCCTGGCCCCCAGCACTGGCTCAGCGCTTGGCCCTCTTCCCTCTTCCATCTGCTGGTGCTCCCTTGGGCATCTCAGCCACACTCATGGGTTCAAAGGACCACTTCGATGCTCACCAATGACTCCCATATCCACCTCCCCTGCAAATTCCAGATCGTAGCTCTAAATACCTCCACTTGGATGTCCATAGGCATCTCAGACTCAGCAGGTTCAAAACTGAGCTCCTGGTCTGCACCTAAATGTGCTCCTCTTAAAGTCCTCCCCATCTCAGTTGATGGCAACTCCATCCTTCTCATTGCTTGGGCTGAAAACCTCAGGCCAATCTTTGGCTCCTCTTCCACCCACCTCTCACACCCCATCTGTGAGGAAACCCTGTGGGCTCTAGCTTCACGATATGTGTGGAGTCCAACCACTTCTCATCTTTGCCACCACCCCCTGGTCCAAGCCCCCACCAGCTGTCACCTGGATGTGGGTAACCGCCTCCTCATCAATCTCCTGATGTCCCCCCTCATCTCCCTGAGACCTGTTCCCCACACAGCACACACACCTTTACTTTAAAAGGTGAGTCAAATCAGGGCAGTCCCCTGCTCAGAACCCTCCAGAACTACCCATCTCCATGTAAAAGCCAAGAATTCACTATGGCCTGAACCCACTCGATCCAGCCCTCACCTCTCTGACCTCATCTCCTCCCCCTGCCCCTTGCCCACTCTGTTCCAGCCCACAGCCCCCCTCCAGGCTCCTCAAACCTTCCAGGAGACTTGGTGCTGGTTCTTTCGTCTGCCCCCAGACACCCTCCTAGCTCCCTCCCTCACCTCCTTCAGATCCCCGCTCAAATGGCCCATTCCCCTGAACACCCTCCCTCCCTATCCTTTTTAAAACTTGGAACTGCTCCTTCTCACACTCCTTATTGTCCTCCCTGCCTCACTGTTCCCATAGTACTTCTCACCACCTGGCCTGCTGTATATTTTGCTTATTTATTTTGGTTACAACCCCCCCACTTGGGATGGAAGAGCCATGAGGACAGGGATGCGTCTGTTTTGCTTCCTGCTGTATCCCCAGCATCTAGACCACTGGCTGGCACAGAGCACACACACACGGAATACACAGTGAGTGGATTAATTCATTTTACTAGCTTCTAAGGAAAGTATATGAGAAGCAAAAGGTAAGGTCCCTGCCTCAGGGAGTTCCGAATCTCATTGGGAAGACAAGTCACACATTCAGAAGAGTTAATGATATAAAGAATATGTATTAGTGCCAAATGGTGGTACCAGCTGTGGATTTTGTCCAAGTTCAGGGAAGGAACAGGTCAGAGCCTGGCCAATCAGAGAAGGTGTGTAAGAAGAGCCAGGGGCCGTACAGAGCCTTGAATAATTCATAGAATTTCCTGTAAGACATTAGTGAATCAGATTAGCTGCTTGTCTCTTAGCAAAGCCCTGAAGGGAGGGGACACTGGATGGATGTGTTTTGATGGGGGAGGGGAGGAAGCACCGGCCAGGGCCTGGGACCCCGCACTGCCTGGGGTGCTGGACAGCCATAGGGCATCATGGAAGTCAGTGTGGTTCAGGACAGGCTGGGGTAGCCCCCAACAGCCTCTATCTTGTCCAGCGCTCAAGGCCTTGGGGAGGCCACCTCCTCAGAGACTCTCTGAGGAAGAACCCATCCTCACCCTGACCTCACCAAGCTCCCCTGGGAACTCCTTGTCTGGGCTGCACGTGCAGGAAAAACACACGCAAATTTGGATGCCTGGTGTGCTTTTCCTAACCCCCCTGGCACAAATCTGCCTGGTCATTATGCGGATGTCCATCTGTCCCCTCCCACTCTGGCACAGCTTCTGAAGCCCTGATGTCTCCAACTCAGCCCCTCCCCAGTGCCCCGTGGTGTACAAGCAGGGCATATTTTGGGAGTGCGAGCTGAAACCACATAGGGAAAGGGAGGGATTGATCAGGAGGGGAGCATGACCTCCAGGAGAACTGCAAACAAGGTTGGGAAGGAAAACATCCTCGACCTGCAGCTGAGAGGGGCAGGAACGGTCGGTCTGTAGGAGGGACCAGAGCAAAGAAGCAAGCCAGGTGGGAGGAGAAAAGAGGCAGGGGTGTTCCCCGAAGGTATCAGGGGAACAAGGTTTGGAGACGGGCCTTTCAGAGGTTCCTCCTGGCTCTAACATTCCACACCCTCCGTCCTCCAAGTGTGGGTCCCCGACTAGCAGAATCAACATCGCCTGGGAACGCTGGGCTACATTCCATACACCCTCCCAGGAACGTCTGAGGGGTGGCACCTTGCCCTACTCATCGTTTTACTTCCCATCTGGTGCTTAGGGCAGCTCCCCACCTAGCCTGTAAGCAAAGAAGCCATCGGCCGGATGTTTAGAGTCCCAACTGTCCCCACGCGCCCCCGCGAAAGCCTCCCTCCATTCCTCTGTGTGTACTCATTAGGACTGAGGCAACCCATGAAGATGCTATCGACAGGAGGGCCGGGAGGGGTGCCGCGAGAAACCATTAATAGATAAGCAGGGAGGCTCTTATCAGATGGGCTGCAGGCCTGAGGCCAGAAGGAGGCCCAAGGGCCGGGACCCACGACAGGTTAAGTTCTGATGGAGGGCGCGCCTCAGGGGGCAGCCCAGGTCGGGGCAGCGGCCGAGCGCAAGGCCCCTGGAGCCGGCGGACTCCTGGTCCGCAGTGCGCTCTCAGCCGCCCGGCCCCGCCCCGCCCCGCCCCCGCCGCCAGGCCCCGCCCCTACCCCTCCGCCCAGCGAAACTCGCCGCCCCACGTGCAGCCGCCCCGCCGCCTCGCCCCGGCCTGTCTCGACTGCAGGCGCGCGCGGGGGCGGGAGGGTGACGTGCGCCGCGTCCGTGCTTTCCTCCCCTCCGCCGCTCGACCTCTCCCCCCGCCCCGTGGCACCCACGTCCTGGGCCGTACCCCCCCCACTCTCCCTCACGGGGGGCATCTGTGTTTATTAAGCTAGCCGGACACGGGTCACAGGTGCCTGGCTTCGGCTGCGCACCTGGCGGTGTAACCAGAGCCAAGCCACCCGGACCCCTCTTGGGCGCCTTTGTCTCCTCCCAAGGTCCCGGGAAGGGCCGACTCCCACCCTCCGCCAGCCCGCTGATCTCATCGTTCCACCTCCAGGCGTTTGCACACCAGAAGCCCTGTCTGAGTCCTGCCAAGTCCTGCCATCTTCAGGCTTCTGCAGAGTTCCCTGCCTGGTCTCACCACGGACATCCCCCCCTCATCTGAAAGCAGGTAGCACCCCAGCCACGACCACAGTAGAAAAACCAACTTTCCAAAGTGCTGAACATGTTTTCATTTATAAGCTGTTTTTACATCCAATACCTAATTCTATTCTTAATACAGTTCAGCGTGAGGTTCACTGAGTAAAATTAAACGCCGCCCCCCACCTCAGCCCACAGAGCTGGTCAGTTGATGGCACATGTACAAGCTAGGTCTCCATCCATTCAGCAAAACCTTACAGCGAAGCCATTATGTGCTGGGTGGGATCAGGAAGCTCACACCCACCATGCTGAGCGCCCTGAGGACAGGAGCCATGTCCTAGACCCCTGCGTCTCGCCACCCCAAGGCCAGCCCAGAGGACACTCCCTGCTAGGAACCATCCATCTCCTGGGAGGCACAAAGCCAGTTTGAGCCTGGACTATGCAGGGCCCAAGAGGGAATCAGCAAAGTGGGCAGTGGGATGAGGATAAGTGGGAAGGGGTCTAGCAGGAGGCCTGTGGGCAGGGCTGCCCTGGACCCTTTGAAGAGGCGATGGTTGACAACTCAGCTCTAACAAAGTTGAGGAGGAGGGTGCTGTCCCTGAAATGCTCACGGGGTCTGCATCCCAAGACCTTGATCTGAGGGAAAAGAGGAAGGCAGATGCATCCACGGAACCTGCATGGCCCCATTCTGCCCTGGCTGGACTTTGAGATCCAGGTGGGAATGATAGAAAAGGCAGTGGGGCGGGTCAATGCTGTCTGGAAAGATTAGATAAGGAAGAGGAAGAAGGGAGCTAGAAGTGGGGCAAGTGACTCTCAGAAGAGCCTGAATCAAAGCCTGCATCCACCACCAGAGCAGCCACAGGACAGGGAACCATAAACTGGGAAATGCCTGAGGGACTCTAGACAGCCCCTCCCCAGTCTAGCTTGGAAACTGCGGCATGGAGGGGAAACTGACCAGCTCAGGTCACACAAGTTAAAGGAACAGCCAGTTCCAGACCCCAGACCTCTGACTCCCAGCCCAGGACACTGGCTACCACCCCATAAATCTAGGCCAGACCCAAGGACAGCCACTCCCAATGTGGGCACTGTTAGAATACTGGGATTGGCTGGTGGTGGATGCGGGCCTTGGAGTCCCCGTCTCCAAATACCCAAAGTCACACCCATTAGATGGGGATGGGGAGGGATGTTGGGACAGGAACCCTGGTTCACTGGCTGGGATCCCTGGCTCATCAGAGAAAAGAAACTCATTTCTGCATCCCTGCAGAAACATCCATTTACTTAACCTCTACATATCTTTCTGTACCAAAGATCCACCATTTGCCACCAGAGGGACCAGTATATGGAACTTAAATGAGCATGGATCAATAAATGTTTGTTGAATGCCTTCATGAAGTCTGATGAAGGCTAAGAGATAGACTCTCTGGATCAAGGGGCAGGCAGGTAGGCTTCCTCTTCAGAGAGCTTATGCCTAAAAAGGACAGTAAGCCACACACTCAGAGAACCCCAAGAATCTCTCCTGTGAGGCACGGAGGTGGCAAAAATGAATTTTTGGCCCAATAGAAATAAGGATCCCTGGCTAATTGGCAAGGCTTCAGGGCACTGCCTCTGCCCACAGGCCTGGGATTTTGGTTCTCGGGATCGGTGGGCTCTGGCAAGTGCTGGGGTCTCAACAGTGCTGCCAGGTACACGGGAGGAGGCACCTGTTAGGCTAAGAAGAGGGACAGGGAGGGGCACCTGGGTGGCTCAGTCGTTAAGCGTCTGCCTTCAGCTCAGGTCATGATCCCAGGGTCCTGGAATCGAGCCCCGCATCGGGCTCCCTGCTCTGCGGGAAGCCTGCTTCTCCCTCTCCCGCTCCCCCTGCTTGTGTTCCCTCTCTCGCTGTCTTTCTCTCTGTCAAATAAATAAAAAATCTTAAAAACAAACAGAAAGTTAAAAAAAAAACAAAAAGACTGAGGACAATGAGGCACATCTGAGTGAGGACAGGGCATCAGATGCCACTAGGAAGTTACTAAAGGGTGTGATGGTGGGACTGTGGTTACACAGGAACATATCCTTATTCCTTACAGCTGGGTAATGAAGTATTTAGAGGGGAAAACATGCAATTATGTAATTTACCATAAAATACTTCAGCAAAAATATAGATGCATCATATATGGCAAAATGGGGGCAGTTATTAAATCTAAGTAGTGGGCATATGGGTGTTCTAAACGGTTCTTTCTACTTTCCTTGGGTTATATGTATGCCTCAGGCCAGTGGTGAGGGGCCAAAGTGACAGGTAAAGGCCAGAGCCACCGACCATAAAAGCTCAGTGAAGTCTACCCGTTGCCGTCTACCTTCCCTGACCTAGATCACCCCCGTCACCCATTTCTAAGCTCAGAGCCTGGACCGGACGGAAGGGGGTGCTGGCTGACTGGCTGAAGGAAGGGAGGCATTTGCGAACCAAATACACACAGGCGTCTGCCCCAGCACCTGCAGCTGCCCCCCCCCAGGGGCGGAGATTTACGTTCACTGCCTCTTCTGTCTCTGCCCACCTGTCAGCCCCAAAATACCTACGTTTACACACCACCACTGAGATCATTTTACTCCCCTGCAGAGTCCCTCCTGCCTGTCTCCCCAGTGTCCCCACCCATACCCTGGGCTCGCTGTGTTGTCAAGGCCTAGACTCTTCTCTGCGCCCACCATCCCTGGTGTGAAAGGCCCTGCAGCCTCCTCTCCGGGGGCCCCTGCTATGTGACCCTGGGCAAGTCCTTTAGTCTCGCTACACCAGCGGTCTCCACTGCAGGGAACTGTGACTGCGGGTGCAAATGCTGGGTGCCATGGTCAGCACGACCAACGTGACACACTCAGGGCGGCTCAGGGCTCACACTCGGAGGCCTGTGATGAACTTACTGGAGATCTGGGCTCTGCCCTCCTCCCCCCTCCCAGACCTCCTCCTCTCTCACAGCCCCCACTTCCAGGGAGGAGCCCCCCAGCTCCACATGGGGGGAAACATGGACCACAGGTCTGGGGTAGACTATAGGGCAATCGAAACCCAGACACCTCCCCCTAAGCTGAGAGCAGAAGGCTGGTGTGGCCCCACCCGAAAATCCAGCACAACACCCCACCCCCAACACAAGCCACTGCCCCACCCACCCCACAGCCCCACTGGGCCAAGTCGGGGAGGGGATGTGGGGTCAGGAATGTAGGGCAGGGCAGAATGTGAGCAAGTGGCTTACAGCAAGATTCTTTTGGGCCAGGGAGCTGGATGCAGCCTGGGCTCCTGGGTCCCATGGTGGAAGCCTGGGGCTGATTGTGTCCTCAGGCAACCCCCACCCAGCTCTTCTCCCCAAGTTACCCCCCCCATCACAGCCACCACGCCCAGCTTCGATGGCGGAGGCTGGTCTTTCTCCCCACACCCCCTAGTACAACACTCTCAAACTTAGGATGTGAAACGGGGTCAGGCCCCCTGGGATGCAGGGTCACCTTGGCAGCACCTCTACCACCACAGAAACCAGCAGAGTTAGAGCCTGTGAGGGAAACGGGATTCCACTTCTGGGAATTTAGCCTGAGAGGGTAACTGGACAAGCGTTCGGGCGTGTATGGACTAGGATGCTCTGTGCAGATTGTTTATAATGCAAAAATTTAGAAACAACCTGACGCCCAATACTAGAGTTGGTTGAATAAATGAGGATACGTCATACCATGGGATGCCATGCGGCCATAACAATGGTGTGTCGGCACAGGAAAATACAGCCTAAGGTGTCCCCCCAAAATAACAGGATACAAAGCCGTATGTGCAGTTTGACATCATTTTGTAAATGTTTCTTTGTGTAGATAAAAGGCTAAAAAAAAAAAAAAGGCTAGAAGATCCACATACAGAATGTTCATATAAGTCACAACAGTATCACACATAATTTTTTATTTGAGTTTGAGTTTTTCCAGTTTTCTCTGTGGGACATACATTATTTTTGAACAAATATATATATATACTTTTTTTTTTTAAGATTTTATTTATTTTTTGACAGAGAGAGAGACAGCGAGAGAGGGAACACAAGCAGGGGGAGTGGGAGAGGGAGAAGCAGGCTTCCCACAGAGCGGGGAGCCTGATGTGGGGCTCAATCCCAAGACCCTGGGATTATGACCCGAGCCAAAGGCAGACGCTTAACGACTGAGCCACCCAGGTGCCCCAAAAGATATATATACTTTTTTTAAGTGTGTGTTTTTGTTTTTGTGTTTTAAGTAGGCTCCACACCCAGCATGGAGCCCAACACGGGGCTTGAACTCACAACCCTGAGATCAAGACCTGAGCTGAGATGAAGAGTCAGACGCCCCGAAAAATATGTATTTTTAAAAAGTGAGTTGCATGAATTGGCCTAGGTGAGGCCAAGACCCTGCCTTGGGGCACAGGACAGGGGGAGTTCTAGCATCTCCCAGGGAACAATTAAATGAAAGCCAAGGGCAGGTCTGAAATCTGCCCCAGGAATGCAGTCTGCATGGGAGGGACAGTGCCCTCCCCCCTGGAATTACATGTGTCTTAAGAAACTTAAGGCTCCGAGGGCCCTTACAGACCACCTCACCCAGCTCCCCTGTGTATAGACTAGGATGGGCTGGAATTCTATCTTGGTTACCATGGATTCCCCAGTGACTAGAACAGTGCCTGGCACTAAGTAGGTGCTCAATTAATGTTTGTTGAATGACTTACTAAAGTCTGATGAGGGCAAAGAGATGGGCTCTCTGGACCAAGGGGCAGGTGGATCCAACAGGTAGGCCTCCTCATAGCTTGTCAGCCAAGCAGGACCCTTAGATCAGGGATCACCACCCCAGGTTAAAATGCCTGGGGAGCTTTTAAAAAACCCAACCCTCAGACCCCAGCCCTAGAAATATTGATACAGTTGGTCGGACCTGGGACTCAGAAGCTGAAATTTTTTTAAAGATCCCAGGGGGATTCTCAGGTGCAAACAGAGCACCTCTAGAGGACATCCAGGCTGACAGAAACACTCTGAGAAGGCAGGGCCTTGCCAAAATCCCCCAGCGAGTTAGTGACAAAGCAGGAGAGAGCCGTGCCCCTGGGGCTACTGACCCAAGGGTCCTGACACTGGGGACCTGAGGCTTACTCCACATTTACCTCCATGTTTCTTGGGTGCTGACCTCTAGTGCCCATCCTCCTGGGAAGTGAATCAGGCTGGAAGGTGGACGGGGAACCCCAAGGGGGGCCCCTTCTGACCCTACACCCTATGATCACCCAGCCCTGGGTGACACAGGCCAAGGCCCTGAGGGCCCCCAAATGGTGCTCCAAGGCACTTTGACAAATGTTGGGAGCTCAGCCTCAAGACCCAGGTCACCTACACTTCCCAACTTACACCCCGTGGCCTGGGGCCTACCCCTCTGGCCACTCAGAGAGAGTGGCCTTGAAGAGAGATCTTCAAGGAACTGGATGTCAGACTCTGAGGTGCCCAGCCTCCCCACTCAGGGCCAGTTCCCCACAGCCACTGGCCAGGAGCCACATTAAATCCTCCACCTTTCACTGGCCCTGGTCAGTCGCTCCAGCCTGGGCCTCCGCTGCCTTCCACCCAAGGTGAGGTTCGAGGCAGTGGCCCTGGCCACACTCTCCTGCCAAGGACAGGTGTGGGCCTGCTTTCCCTTCCCTGCCGGGGTCTCGACCTGCTCCAGGATCTACTGCCCAGGCCCCTCCCACCCTCCCAACCCAGAGTTAATGTACAATCTTCACCGGGAGCTCTAATTATTCAGGCAGCCCTAACTGGCCTCCTCCACTTTGCCGGTAGAGTCTGGCCAGAATCTGAAGGCTGCCCGAGACTCCCTGCTCCACCAACCCTCCCCTCCCCATCTCCTAGCTGACCGGACCCTCTGCCCACCAAGGCCACCCCCGTCTTCAACAAATTCATTGCATCCAGCCCCTACTGGGCACCTCTTGGACAGCAAGTATTGGGCTAGCCTGGGAACTCAGTCATATCAGCCTCTAGGGTTCACAGACATGGGCACCAAGAGCCGGAGTGAAGGCCGAAGGGGACCAGAGTTAAGGATAGAGTTAGAAAGATTCGGGCGAGGGGGCGCCTGGGTGGCTCAGTAGGTTAAGCGTCTGACTTCGGCTCAGGTCATGATTCCAGGGTCCTGGGATCCAGCCCCGCAGGAACAGGGAGCCTGCTTCTCCCTCTCCCTCTGCCGCTCTCCCTGCTTGTGCTCTCTCTCTCTCTCTCTCAAATAAATAAATAAAATCTTTAAAAAAGAAAAAGAAAGAAAGAAAGACGCTGGCAGGGATGGGGCAGAGAGAGTTTGACTTAGAGCAAAGCGGCTCACACTTTAAGACACCAAATCCCACAGGAATCAGCATGCAGATTCTGAGGGACAGGCAGAGGTCTGAGATCCTGTGCTTCTAGCAAGCTTCTAGGTGATGCCGATGCTGCTGGACCACGGACTACCCTTTGAGTAGGCAAGGACTTAGCAGTGCTTACAAATCATTCTCTCATTGACTCTAAGTTCCAAGAAGTGGGGACACACTGCTCCCTCAGTCACCACCGAGTCCCGAGTGCCCAGTACACTGGCTGTGGACACACTGAGGGGATGAATAGTGTAATTGATTAGTTAATCCTGGCAAATTGCCCAGCATTAGATGGCCCTACAGAGAAACGTCCAACTAACCGTGAAACAACACAATACCAGGGAGGAATCTGTGCAAAGCCGGGCAAAGCACAGAGGAAGAAGGGTTAATTCTGCCCAGATGTGGGAGGAGGAGGTGGATCTCTCAGAAGAGGTCACTTCGCACTAGGTCTTAGAGGGTGGGTCAGATTTACCCAGGTGGAGGCTGGCTGAAGGGCAGGGGCAAGGCAGGAGCAAAGGTAAAGAGACCTAGAGCGTGGGTTAGGTTCCGGGAATCAGAGCAGCGTCACACACCTAGAGCTTCAGAGGCTGTGAAACGGGAGGTGAGGGGAAAAAAAAAAAGAAAAAAAATTAAGTTAGGGTGCTAGAACGCCAAGCTGGGGGGTGGGCATCCATTGGTGGAAAGTCGGGAGCTGCTGGAGGTGTTTGCACAGGGAAGAGGCACCCCGGAGAGAAGCCCTATCAGAGGTCACCAGGTCCTGCCCCAGGGTCAAAATGGACTGGAGGAAGCAGCTTCCAGGGGCAGGAAGGGCCAAGGCAGAAGGAAGCTATATTGGGAGGTGACAGAATCTCTTGTTCGGGGATGAGGCCTGTGTGGAGGGCAGAAGAGGATGCTTCTCCTGATGCTGACAGGTCTCACAGGTACTTAAAAACCACCCACTTTGTGCTCTGCCCTGACCCAGGCACTAAGCAACAGAGAAGTCGATCATTTCCCAAAAGCCCCCAATGCTGTTCAGACACTGGTGGGGGGGGGGGCTTCCACCGTCTGCCCCCATTTCCCCCCACCCCCCCCCTCCTGCTTCCCTCAGCATTGCCAGAAGGGTTTACTATGTGCCTACTACGTGCAGGCTAGCCTCGAGCACAGCCCTGGCCAGAGGGGCAGCTGGGACCCCCTGGTCAGCACTCTGTGGGAGGCCTGCACAGATGCTGGCCCAGATGTGGCTCCACCCCCATCTCTCTGGGAAATGAACGATATCAGTCAAATCCAGTAGGGGTAGGACCTGTGGCTGGGGATTCCACATCCGAATGGGGAGGGGAATGAGAGAGTAGCGAAGGATGCTGAGATAAGGAGAGCAAGTATGGATCTCCCCAGGCAGAATCCCCTGCTGACAGAGCCAGCCCTCCAACCCCCACAGGCCTGCTGGATTCCCTTTCCAACAGGACCAGAGCCAAACTCCCAACAACCCTGGGAGACACTGAGAGAGCCAGGTGACTGACTCCCACTTCCCAGGCTCTGGGTGAGGCCAGGCCAGGTCGAGAGTCAGACCTGGGTTGAGGGTTCCAGGGCTATCTTCCGAAGCCAGACAGGAGGCACCTTGTGGCTGGCTGGTGTCCTGATGAGTGGGGGGGAACAGAAGAGGATGGGTTTATCCTAAAGGACAGCTGGGTGTGGTGGGGAGGATGAGACAACTTAACACAAGTCCCCAGACTGAAAATGGGACAAAGGCAGCAGGCCCTGCCCTGGAGCCTGGCTGGAGAGGTGGAGAAACCACTCTACCCCCACCCCCAGCGACTCACCCAACTGCTCCTTTGAAGATAAACCTATTCACTCTGTCTAATTCCTTTCCTGCCCTACGCCTGCTTCAGGCCTAGCCCTCTCCAGGGACTTGAATAGATTCCCTACTATCCAGACCCTGGGGGGTGCCAGCCAGAATTAATTAATGTTTGTAAAGTGCTCAGGAGATCCTGGGACCGGGGACCCAGGGGCGCCAGATGAGCCGCGCAGGAAATTGACAGAGAGAGGCGGGGAGTGGGGGCAGTCGGCCGGGACCTGGGACTCCTGGAAGGGGAGGGCTGGAGAAGGCACGGGGCAGGGCAGGAGAGAGCTAGAAGGAAAGGTGCGACCGGACCCGACCGTAACTAGAGGAGTTCGGGCTCCCGGCTGCCTTCCCCCACAGCTCCGCCCCACCCCCAGAGCCACTCACGCCCAGTCCCGGATGCCTTTCCCCAACTCAGGCCCCAGCCACCTACCTGCCCCGCCCCGGGACCACCTGCAGAGGAAGTCTCGGCCTCTCCTCCCGCTCGGAAGAAAGGCATCGCGCGCGAGGGTGGAGGCTTCGCCGAGGGGGCGCCTCCTACCAACTCCCGCAGGGTCCCCGACTTCTACCCGGGCAAACATTTAACTTCCTTTCTCTAAAAGAAGGAGGCGAGCCGTTACCCCGCTCCTTGAAGCTGGGGACTTTCAGGTTCTCCGTCCGGGGGCGGCGGCAGGACGCACGCAAGTGGCACCAGGGCCCACGGCGCCCCTCCCTGCCCGCGCCCCCCTCGAACTCGGCTCACTCACCCCAAAGTGCTGATGAAGCCATTGACGGAGCCCTCGGCGTACAGGGAGACGATGTCCCCGATGTGGAGAAAGCTGGACATCTCGTTCATGGCTGCGGCCCGCCGGGGACCCGGGGCGGGGGGGGGGGGCGCCAAGGGGCGCGCGGTCAGGCTCGGTGCAGAGGACGGAGATGACCGCGGAGGCCGGAGGGGCGCGCCCCCACCCGCGAGCAGGGCGGGCTAGCGGCCACCGGAGCGGAAGGCGGCGCGGCCCGGGAGCCGCTGCTGGCGCCCGGGTGAGGAGGTGCCCGCGTCTCGGCGCGCCAGCCGCCCGCCCGTCCGCCCGGCCCGGCCCGGCCCGCGCGTACCTGCAGCGCAGAAGGAGCAGGAAGTCTAGGGCCGCCACACACACATGCAAATCCCGCCCGGGAGGCGGGGAAGCCACACCCCGGCCCCCCCCGCGCACCCCGCCGCCGCCGGCCCGCCGGCACCCATGTGCGCCTGCCCGCCTCCCTGCGCCCTGCGCCCCGCGCCCCTCGCGCGTCCGGGGCCAGGCCTCCCGGGCGCGAACGAGCCGCCTGCCCCGCGCGACTCCAAGAAGTCCTGGGGCTCCAGCGGGCTCCCGGGTTCCGAGTTCCAGCTCCAGCGAGTTCCCAAACAGACTCGCGGAACCGCCATCCCTGGGAGGCCCAGCCGTAGCGGGGGCTCTCTGGCCTCGGGGTTCCCCGGGCTTTCTACTCCTCTGCCCTCGGGTCGGCGAGAGCCAGTGCGGGCGCGCGCGGAAGGGGGTCCAGCGCCCCCGCAGGCGCTGCCTTGAGCCGCGCGCGGAGGACCCGGGAGCGTCCCAGCTGAGAGCTGCCTCGCACGGAGATGCGCGCTCATTCCTTCGCAGCGCAAATCGGGATTCATTTTTCTCAACGTGAAAAGCCTTTTCATTGCACAGTAGAAAGCGCTTGGGCTTGGAGGGGAAATGAAGCAATGGGGTGGGTTTTGTTTTTTTCTCTCCGCATTCCTGTGTACAAAGAGATCCAACTTCCGAATCAGTTCAGCCGCTCCCTCTCCAGGAGTTGGCTCCAAAACTCTTGGCTCCTTCTATCTTTCTTTTTAAGGGGGGGGGGGGGGGGGGGCGAAAGAGAAAGCCACCTTCGCTAGTTAATAGTGCACCGAGTGCCAACAATGACAAGGCCGGTGCTGGCCCTCTGGGAGTGACCCGCTGCGGTGTCGCCGCGGAGCTCTGGCTCACGAAGTCCTGCCCTCAAACCCACGTCCCCAGCTCGCCTACTTTCTCTTCTGTTCCCTGGGTGCTTGGGTGTTTGCTTCTTAGTCCTTTTCTCTTAACTCCCGGGACAGAGTGCCCACGGCCACCCCCACCGGATCACATTTACTCTCTTCTGAAACCCCCACCCGGACTTCCTGGGAAGGGGGTGGGGGGTGGGGTTGTCCCTGGGAGAAGGGGAGGAGGGGACTGGATTGAAGCAGGAAGGAGACCCAGGGAGGGATGGAGGCAGCTAAGAGCAAAGAGACAGCTGCTGACCCAAGGGAATGAAAAGAAGAGTCCTGGGTGTGTGGCTTTTTCACAGAGACCCCTAGAAGGTGGGAGGGGGCCACCTCCAGGATTGCTGAGCTCAGTGTTTTACAGTTTCTTACCAGGACCCACAGTAATAAATACATTTTACATCAGAGCAGTCCACACCATCATCTATATATAATTGAAACAATAGTTGCACAAAACAATACTTACCCTTATGACCTGCGATGCACTCTGATATTTTGTGTTCTATTTCTGTATTTTGTTTGGTTTTCCAATACTGATTGTGGCCCATTTAATTGCTTTTTTAAACGTACCAAACATTTAGCTGCAGTTCAGAAAACCTCATCCAGATTTCTCTGCCAAAAAGAAATGACAAAAGCCCAGAGAAAACGCACCAAGCCTCAAGGTCACACCATATATTCATGGCAACTGGAGCCAGGAGCCCAGCCCCTGACTGGCAGCCCAGTACTCCCTCCAGTACTCCCACACTGCCCTGGAGCTGGTGCTGTCCCTCCCTGGAGCCCTGTGGGAACCGATTCTCTTGCTCCCAGAAGTCAGGCCTCCACTGATAGAAGGGAGACATCTGCATCCATTCCATAAGCATTTATTGAGGGCCTACTATGTGCTAGGCCTCTGCTGAGCACCAGACTCTGATGGAGCTGGAACCCCGACCCAGTTGCCTTTTCCCCTCCCCACACAGCAAGAATGAAGAGGAATGTGCTAGAAGCACCCTCTCTGGTGGCCACACGCAGGACATGTGCCTTCCTTCGCCCAGCCGCATCCAGGAATCCATGTCTTTCCACTCCTGAGATTCAGATAGATGGTTCCATAGCTTAGCCAAGGTCTCAGAGCCAGGAAGTGGAGGTCAGGCCTATCTCCCCCAGAAGCACATGCCACTGTTTCTCCCTCCACCCCGAGCCTGGGAGTACTCTGAACCTCTGTCCCTCCACCAACCAGGAGGACTGGGGGGAAGAGGGAGGAGAGCACAATGCTCATGCAACTGAGGAGGGTTGCCACTGCCAGCCTCCTGCCGTACACACTGCTTCTAGGTATTTTTCTGGAACATGGCATCCATGCTGTGTTCCCAGAGGAGCCGTTTCTGGGCTCTAGGCCCCCGTCACCTGCTTCTGCCAAATCAACTCCACTGTAAGCTCTTTTATTTTTTAAATGTTTATTCTTAAGCTTTTATTTATTTATTTGAGAGAGTGAGCACAAGTGGGGAGAGGGGTGGAGGGAGAGGGAGAAGCAGACTCCCTGCTGAGCGAGGAACCCAAAGCAGGACTCCATCCCAGGACCCCAGGATCATGATCTGAGCCGAAGGCAGACGCCCAACCGACTGAGCCACCCAGGTGCCCGGCACAAGCTCTTTTAGATTCTGGGTTCTGAGTTAGAGTTTGTTTAAAGAAAGGTTCAGATGGTACAGCTACAATGAGTTCACTCTGCCGTTGCCCTGCTCGAAATCCTCCTGAACCTCCTCATCACTGACAGAATCGTTACACATCTTAGCTCAGCACACCAGACCCTGTCTGTCTCCACGCCCCCGCCCCCCGCACCCCTGCACCCTGGGCAGACACAAAGGTTGCTCCTTGAGGAGGAACCATGCTGCAGACTGCTCAAGAACACAAGCTCTGATTCACAGGCCTGGGTTCGAGTCCCAGCCTCTGTTTCCATCTGTTAAATAGGGAAGGTATGGTGCCAACATGGGAGGGAAGTGGGATAAAGCCGTCGGCACCATGTTCCCAGTTAGGAAGGACTAGGCGTTCATTCTCATTACCCAGAACCTCATCCACTCCTACCCCTGTGCCTGGGCTCATGGGCTTCGTTCTATACTCCTCCCACTCTATTCCCACAGTCAGAAGAACAACAATTCTTCCCTGATGTTCTGGAACATCAGTCCCCTAAGTATTATTATGGAATATTTTAAGAAATAATAAAATTAAATATTAAAAATATAGTGAGGGCCTGGTACATTTCCTCCAGCTTTGTTAAATGTTAATATTTTGCAAAATGTGGTTCCAATATATATTTTTTAAGAACTGAACCTTAAGGGGCACCTGGGTGGCTCAGTCGGCTAAGCGTCTGCCTTCAGCTCAGGTTGTGATCCCAGGGTCCTGGGATGGAGCCACGTTGCTCAGCTGGGAGTCTGCTTCTTCCTCACCCTCTGCCCCTCCCCCTCTGCCCTGCCCCCACCCATACTCCAGCTCTCTCTCTCTCACAAATAAATAAATAGAATTTAAAAAAAAAAAGAGGACCAAAACTTAAAACTCGAGTTGAAGTTCCTTATGCTATGCACCCCCAGCTCCGTTCTCCTCCCTCTCCCTCCAGAGATAACCACTATCCTGATGTGGGTATCATTTTGTGCAGTTTTTATGCTTATGCCACATAGGGATGTATTCATAAATAATACGGATGTATCATAACCATAATCATAATATGCCACCATTCTGCAGGGCTTTCCATTCTAGATGGCTTTAGATGGTTTCACCCTGTGTGTATCCTTTAATACATGAGGCAGTGGTGTGACAGTGTGATAGTCCACTTCCTGACCATGTCACAATTTCTTTATCCATTTTGTTGGTAATCATGAAAGCCCCATTTCAGTTTTTGCTATGACAACAATGTTGCAGTAAGCCTTCTTGTCTCCTGGGCCTGCACGTGGGAGCATTGTTCCAGCTAAGGCTTGAGACCTATCAGTGGGTCAAATCAATTTAGCAGGTGAGAAGGTCAGCATTTTTAAACCTCAAAACTGATTCAAAAATAGCATGCATCACACGTAAAGGGTAGTATCAGGGTGAGAGTTGCATCAGTTGTGAGTGTGCGGTGTATGCTTATTGAGGATACTATCAAAGTTTTTGAAAAACTCTATTTTAGGGGCGCCTGGGTGGCTCAGTTGGTTAAGCGACTGCCTTCAGCTCAGGTCATGATCTTGGAGTCCCGGGATCGAGTCCCACATCGGGCTCCCTGCTCGGCGGGGGGTCTGCTTCTCCCTCTGATCCTCTTCCCTCTCGTGCTCTCTGTCTCTCATTCTCTCTTTCAAATAAATAAATAAAATCTTTAAAAAAAAAAAAGAAAGAAAAACTCTATTTTAGAGTGAGAACTTAGAAAGTGGAATTGCTGGGTCACAGGGAAGGTCCTTCCTAGAATTGCCAAATTACTCTCCAAAGTGGCTGTTCTAACTCACCCTCTCATCAGCCACTAGGAGTGTGCCCACTGAGCCATGCCCTCACCATCACTTGGCATTGTCAGACTCTTCAATGTGGAATTTAGAATTCCCCCACTCCTACCAAGGCACAAATCACGGGCTATCTGGAACTGGAATGATCTCTCTCCTTTCTTTCTTTCTTTCTTTTTTTTTTTTAAGATTTTATTTATTTATTTGAGAGAGAGAGAGAGAGAAAGCATGAGAGGGGAGAGTGTCAGAGGGAGAAGCAGACTCCCTGCTGAGCCGGGAGCCTGATGCGGGACGCGATCCTGGGACTCCAGGATCATGACCTGAGCTGAAGGCAGTCGCTTAACCAACTCAGCCACCCAGGCACCCAGATCTCTCTCCTTTCTGGCCTCCCCTAGGTGACTGTGAGTCCTTCACTGGAGCAGGCTGTGTCCACTTCACTTTGTGTCTCCAGGCCAGCTCAGGCACTTAGTAAGTGCTTAACAAGTCCATGTGGATTTTTTTTTTAAGTAAGTTCTACACCCAGTGTGGGGATTGAACTCACGACCCCGAGATCAAGAGTCCCATGCTCTGCCAACTGAGCCAGCCAGGCGCCCCAAGTCTGTGTAGATTTGAACTGTCAAGGAGAAAAAGGGTGGCAAAAGTATATAAATTACATCAAGAGATAAAAGGATACTGTAGGAGCCCCAGCTCAGGGTGTCAGGTGCCTGGGTCCCCTAGGTGGAGGGTAGGGAGCTTCCAGGGATGCTGCTGTAAGCAGTTGAAAAGGAGAAGCAATGGGCCCCACCTGTCCTGAGTGGCTCGAGCAGGATGCTGTTAAGCTGGGGCCAAGTTCAGACCCAGGAAGGAGGTCACCACCATCCCCAGGGCAAATGGGTGCCTGGTCCAGGCCCCAATGTCAATGGTGGGGTATCTCCCTGTACCCACCTCCCACGGGAGCCTCTCCTAGAGGGAAAAGAGGAGACAGGAAGCTCTGGTCAGAAATCCCAAACTCAGGATTCACAGGGAGCCAGTGATTGCAAGGGCCTCTAGAAGGGGGAGCGGAGCGGGTGGGGGCTACATTGGGGGGAAATTACCTTTTGCCATCTCTTTTCTTTCTTTTCCTTTTTTTTTTTTTTTTTTAAGATTTTATTTGTTTATTTGACAGAGAGAGAGACACAGCGAGAGAGGGAACACAAGCAGGGGGAGTGGGAGAGGGAGACGCAGGCTCCCTGTGGAGCAGGGAGCCCGATGCAGGGCTCGATCCCAGGACCCCGGGATCATGACCTGAGCCAAAGGCAGATGCTTAACGACTGAGCCACCCAGGCGCCCCGCCATCTCTTTTCTCAACTTCTGAATTTTGGACTATGTGAATATATAGCCTATAACCCAAAATAAATAAAAATGAAGATGTTCAAAGCGTCACCCCCAAGTTCCAAGAGCCAGCAGGAAGACTTCCAGGAAACCCACCTCCATTCTCTGTCTGACCTGGGCCTGAAGAGGTGAGAGAAGAAAGGGTGGTGGTCTCAGACCCTCTCCCTGGACTCAGAGGGAACACTAGGGAGTGGGGGGACAGGAAGACAATTGGACATAGGAGGGGCTACCAGCTGTGAATCCTAGGCCTCCTTTACCAGTATGCCCCCACCCACACCTTAACTGCTTCCTGGCGACTCATTCCCAGCTCTGCTGTGTGACTTTGCACAGAGTATAGACCTCTCTGGGCCTCTGGTTACTTCTTGTAAACAGAGTTCGCATCCCCTTCCCAGATTTCACTCTTGGCTCTGACTGTTCTTTAACCTTTTCCTGGCCCTCCACGACTGCAGTTGGGAGGGGTAGGAATACCACCCCATGCTAGCTGTGCCATCTTGTGGTTTGAAGCAAATAACAGGTAGTTCTGAAGGGCTTCCTCAGCCCCTCACTCCTGATAGGGCAGCAGGGCCGGGAGGGGTGGAGTCGGGCCAGAAGGGCTGACTCAGTGCAGCAACCACCCAGCCGGGTCACCCGCCGTGGGTGGGGTGCCAGGCCAGGCCCTCTGGGGTTCCCAGAGAATTCCTTCCCCATGCCATAAGCTGCCCCGGGCGGGCACCCCAGCCCACAGTAACCACTTAGCCACCACCAGCGCTGCCACCTCAGGAGCCTTCACTCACACTTGCACTCTCCCCCACACACACCAACATTCACCTCACACACACACACTCAGTCACACGCTCTCCCTCACGCACTCACAT
>NC_058410.1:115815991-115955074 GCF_002201575.2 Neomonachus schauinslandi
CTTTCCCTCACACACTGTCTCACACTCTCACTCTCACACACACACACACTCACACCAACTCTCTCCTACACATTCACATACTCTACCTCACACACTCTCTCCCTCACACACTCACACACTCTCCCTCACACATTCACGCTCTCACTCCTACATTCTCATCCACACCCTCACACCCACTCACCCTCTCAGGAAGCCTGAAAGGAAACAATACTTGTTCTGTTTGCCTTCACCCCACCCCCGCGCCCTAGTCATCGATGCCATATCTATTTATTTCAGACATGGCTGACCACCGTCACATGCAAGGGATCAAAGAGGAAACGGACTGTAAGAATGTGGCCAGCTAACTTTAACACGCGCTCCTGGGCTGGTGAAGAGAGAGAGAAAAGAATTCCCTCTGGCCACAGAAGGAAGCGTGATTCCTTCTAATTTTGACCTCTTGAGAAAAAAGCACCCTGGTTCTGGAGTCCTGAAACAGGGGGGACCTACCCCAGGTCTTCCCTCCCCCTGTGCCCTGAGGTGTGCGGGCAGGTAAGGTGTGAGCCCTCCGCAGGCACCTTCACAAATGGAAGTAGAAAGCAGATGCCCTGGAGCAGGACCACTGGAGTCCTGGTTCTGGACTGGAGACCACTAGCCAGCTGTACAGAGAAGCTGCCCAGCCCCTCTGGCCCTCCGTGTTCCTGTGTGTAAAATAAGGGTCCAGCCCTGTATTAGTGAGTTCCTGGCAGGAAACTGCCAGCACACCCCCAATGAGGGTCTAAAGAGAGGTTAACAAGTGCGTCCACCCACAGAGGTGCGGGCAGGGTCAAGGGCCCCAGAGAAGGGATGATGGTACAGCGCCCTGGAGCTAATAGCTGCGGAGAGCTGTTACCGCTCCAAGCCTGAAAAGTAGCCAATGGAACAAACCCCCGGACCTCTCTCTCCTCCTGCCCTCCAGTCTTACTAGGGCCTCTCCTTGCTCAGAGGGCAAGGGAGCCAAGTACTTCAGGCCACAGAGGTCAGCTCCCCAGGGCCCAGAGCAAGCCCAGAAGAGTAGACAGTGGACCTGGAAGGGTGAGTGGAGAATGTCTAGCATCAGGAACTACTTTGTAAAACCCTTAATTCAGTCAGCAAATATTCTCTGTAATTGTCTTTATTTGCATAGTCATGAGGGGTATGAATAAAGAGAAGTGCTTGTGGATCCAAAGAAATGACAATCTAATGGTGGATTTTGTTTTATAGGATGACGAAGGAGGGCACACTGATAAGGCAGAAGGTTTTATCAAGCTCTCCACAAATCATGCCTGAGGCCCCTCCCCAGCTGAAGTTGTTCAGTGCCCATTACACCCACTGGCCAGGAGGAAGAAGTACAGGAGGCTGGACTGAGCTGCCAAACCCCCTGAATTCTGAGTCGGAGTCGGGAATGATGGAGGTTACAGTGGAGGCTGACTACAGTTCCCAGTCACTCTGGGAGGTCACCCCATCCTTCTATCCAGGTCAGCATGTTGGAGCCCCCAAACTCCAGGGGCAGGCCTCTGGCAATTCTGCCTCTTTCCAGATTTGGGGAAAGGGCCTTGCACCATGAGGGGAAGCTGCTCAGGCCTCTGCACTTCACCTGCCAACAAGGGAGGCCGGTTAGGAGAGGGGACATCATCCCAGTGGTCCTCTTGGGAAAGGGCACAGGAATGGAAAACCTCCCTGGGGCCAGGGCCTTTGTCTGGCAGGAGACCAAGATGATGATGTCAAGTCCACCTGGGCTGGGTCCTGGCCTCCAGCCATGCCCCGCACCCACCTTGGCAGGACTGAGGCCCTGTGAGCCGGCCCTGCCTGGCCAAAGCTGGGAATGGCTAAAATATAGGGGTCCCCACCAAACAGGACCTGCTCCTATGCCAGCTTTGCCAGCCTCTGTTTCTGGATCATTCAGAAGGAAGAGGTCCGGCAGCAAGGGGTGTGCCATGCCCTTCCGAGGGGGCAGGGAAGGGTCACAGCTGAGGCACTCTGGAGAGGAGAGGGAGAGAAAAGGCCTGCTGTTTGCCCAGGAGCCAACAGACACTAGGGCCCTTGTCCTGGGGCAGTGGGGGAGGCTGTGGCCAGATGGAGATGGGGGGGCACGCCAGGGAGGGACTCCCGGGCTGAGCAATCAGCCTCTTCCTCCCACACCCCCACCGAGCTCCTGGGGCTCTCTTCCTCTCCAGCCCAAGACAAAGAGAGGAGCCTTACTGAGGCCTGGTGAAGCCTAGTCCCCAATCCCACCCCGACATCAGAAGCTCTGGAGGCAATCCCAGGGTACTCAGAAACACCCCCAAGTTGTTGAGCAAAGTGCTGCCTTCCTGAGGCCCCAGTGCCGTAAAGCCCTCTGGGTCTGGGCTGTCAAAGCTGGACAGGCTTTTCTCTGGAAGGGGCCCTTCTAGTCTGCAGTGAACAAACCCAGCCTCAGACCTTCAGGCCATTCTGGTGAGGAGGGCCGCGTTCAGCCATTTGACAGATACCTGTTGAGTCTGTGCTGTGTGCTGGCCACTCTGCAGGGGCAGCAGGATGAGAGCTCCCCGAGGGCCTCAGCCTCCCGGTGGCCAGGCCACCCAGCTCCTGCCCAGCTCCTGACCCAGAGCAGACCTTTGACAAACATGGGTTGGGCCAAGCGGGACCTTAGCAGCTCCTTCTTTGGTGGGCCCTGCCATCATTCTCTGCCCTCTTTCTCAACTTAGCCACACCCAGGAGCGGCCCCCAGCACATCAGCCAGCGCTCAGTATTGTCCGGAGTTCGCCGGGCGGGGGGCGGCGGGGAGAGGGGGAACTAAGAGGAAGGCCCTCCAAGCCCTTGGAGCAGGAGCCCGGAAGGGGAAACTATTAATGACCGGCCACTGCCAACACCTGTCGCCCACCCCTAGGTGGTGCTGTGGCTGCATTAGCGCCCTCAGTCTGGCCTCATCCCCGCCCCATTTTACAGAGGAGAAAACTGAGGCTCGCACGGCAGAGGGGACTTGAGAGCAATCAAATAGCTACTGGATCATTCCCATGCTACGGACGGAGTGGAACTCAGCGATCTAACAGGGTGGTGAAGATTGTGCAGGTAGTACAGTGTCCCCAGTTTTGCAGATAAGGAAAGCTCAGAGAGGGGAAGAAACTTGTTCAGTGCCACACAGCTAATAAGTGACAGAGCTGGGACCCAAACTCAGGCCTGCCTGACCCCCAGAGCCTGCTGGCTTAACCTTCCCTCTGCAGAAGGGTCGCAGACAGGGAATCTGGGAGGGGAATGTGTTCACCCACGAGTTATGCCCACCAGAGGGCAGTTCCTTTGCCTTCCCAGAACCTGCCTAGAACTCCTCTGTCAGTGGTGGCTGGGAGGAGCCTCTCGCCATTGGGACAGGGCCTGTGCCTCCAGCTCCATCTAGATCTTTCCTCTGACTTCAACTTCAGTGGGCCTGGCCTGGCTCCCTCCATCCTGAGCCAGGTAGGCCTCCACGTCCAGGATGGGCTCTCTCTGGGTACCACAGTCCGTGGGCCACAAGCAGGCTGCCCCTGCCCTAATTCCTGCAGACTCCAGCGCCAACCACCATGATCCATTAGCTCTCCCTTGGTCCCTACAGACAAAATGCACAGCAGGAGGAAAAGAAGTTAGACAGCAGGGAGAACTTCCAGGTTGTCGGGATGGAAGATGCTGGGATGGGATGACAGAGGTTGTGGAGATCTTTAAGAGAGGAATATGCCAGGCCGTCCGAGTCAAAAATCCAAATTCAGGGGTTCCAAACTAATTAGCTTCCTTTGGCTTCTCCAGCCCCCTCCCCTCGGGGCCTGACTGCTGGGAGTGGGAGCTGGAAGGCTGCCTCCAGAACCTGTTCAGACCTCCAACCAGGACACACCCAGCAGCTCACACTGTTCCCATTCAGAGCCAAGAAGAATAGCATTTCCTGAACCTTACTACAGTCCTTCCACGTCTCTATCAATGCACCGAATCTTCAAACGGCCCTATGGCAGGGGCACTGCTATTATGTCCACCGAAAGGTGAGGAAACGAAGACCCAAGGCCTTTTCCAGGACTCTCCATCTTCCCAATGTATATTCATCCTTCGGGGCTCAGCTTCAGTGTCCCCTCACCCCAGCAGGGCACACCGAGGACCTCTGCTCTCTGCGGGGCAGTCAGTGCACAGGGACCTCCGCCAGGCTCTCCAAGGCAACCTGCCACTTCCTAGCTCTTCATCTTGAATAAACAACTTCCCTAAACCCCACTTCCCTTATCTGTCAGATGGGGATAATGACCTACCAGCCATAGGGGATGGTGCCGAGTATTCAACGAGATGACAGACATCTCTGATGCACCCTCCCCACACCAGTCAGTAGTTCTAGCACTGACTCACGTCCAAGGCCCCAGCTTCCTACAGCTCTGAGCTCTGGTGACCGGCTCTCTTATCTTCATCCAGCTCCAGCCTTGTTTGGCCAACAGACTGGGGATCAGGAGGCTGGGCCTCGGAGACATGGAGTGCCAGGGCCTGAGGGCAGGGCCTGGCTGAGGACCAACACAGGCACAGAGGTGGGCACCAGGGACGCCCGGGCCCTGGCCATACAGGGACCAGGCTGGAGGTGCCACCCAGCAGCTTATTTGTTGGGGGCTTACCCATCAGGGTAAGCCAAGCAGTACCTATTTACCCTCAGGGGCCAGAGGGAGGGTGGGCATCTTGTCCCAGCCTCCCCCCTGCATTCCAAGAGCCCAGGAAGCCACCTCCTGGCTTTGGGTCTAGTGGAGGAGGGGTTCAGTGTGGGAGACAAGGTGGGAAGGGGACCAAGAGAAGGATCAGGAACAGTTTGGGGGTAACATTTGGATAACTATTGCTGCATAACAAATTATCCAAAACTGAGTAGTGTGAAACCACCACCATTTTATTTTGCTCAGAGTTTTAGGAGTCGGGAATTTGGGAAGGGCCTGCTAGGCAGCTCTCACCTGGGGTCCCATATGAGTGCTGTCAAATGTCACCTGGGGCTGGAGGCATCTGAAAGGCTTGACAGGCTGGACGCCCAAGATAGCTCCTCCCATGGCTGGGAGCTCAGCTGAGGCTGTTTCGTGAGACCACCTCCATGTGGCCTCTCCAGCTTGGCAATCTTAGGGTGGTCTGACTTCTCACATGGGGGCTGGCTTATCCCAGAGCAACTGTCCTAAGAGAAGCAAGAGGAAGCTATGTGGCCTTTTATAACTTAGCTTCCACAGTCTGAAAGCATCACTTCCACTGTATTTTACTGATGGAAGCAGCCATGGCCCTCCCAGATTCAAGGTGAGAAGGACAGAGATCCCACCCCTCCCTGGAAAGAGTGCCAAAGGATATTGGGACCATGCTTTAGAACTACCACAGGTAACATCGAGGAACAGGTCTCTCCCCGTGCTAACTGGGACCTCACAGGTTATAGGCCCGAGGGATACCAAGAGACCTTAAGCCAGCACCCATCCTACAGATTTGAAGACAGGGGCCCTGAGAGTGCAGAGCTTAGCTCTCAGCACCTGCCTCTGCCCCATCCTGCCTGTCCATGACAGTGAAGACCAAGGAGTCCTCAGGCCCTGAGGCCCAGGGCCAGTCAGCGACTTGGAGAGGTATGTGGGGGGATGCGTATGCCAAAGGGGTAATCGAGTGTGTGCATGTGTGTGTACAAGCACTGGCGTGTGTGGATGAACAGGGGAGGGTTACTCCACCCCCTAGAAGATCCCGTGCCCCGTTAGCACACTCCCCTCTTGTAGGACACAGATTTTGCAGCGCAGTGGGAAAGTTGAGGCAGGGCCGTGGGGAGGATAGGGTTTCAGGAGGAAGGGGCTGAGTCAAGAGTGTGTGCTGAGCCAGAAAAAGGCCTATGGGTGTTGGAGGGGCTAGGACCCTGGGCCTCGGGTCTCGGGGTTCAGGGGTCCCAAGAAGCAACATCACCAGAATTAGCAACAGCTAATCAACAGAAACCGTTGACAGTTCCCTGGCAGCACAGGGAAACACCTGCGGGGGTGGGGGAGTGGAGACTTGAGGGGTCAGGGAGGCCTGCAGAAACGCAGGGTCCTCGGTCCCCGCCCTGAGGCCAAGAGGTGAGACACCTCTTCAGCACCCCGCCTGTCCCTGCCGTCCCTGCAGCTGCCCTAGGCCTCCAGCCCAACCTCACAGCTCAGTAGCCACGGCAAGGCAGGCGAGGCGGGCCAGTGTCCCAGTGCGTGGCAGCCTTCACCCAGCCTCCCTCATCCCCTCCAGGGGCAGGGACCCGTTCCCAGCCATATTCCGGACAGGCTCTCAGTAGAGCTTTGTTGAATGAATTAGGAGTGGGTGCGGGCTGGAGTGGGTGGTGAGCTGGGGTCCGCCCTGGCCCTGGCCCCCTGCTCCTCTGCTCAGCCTCCAGGGCCCCCTGCCCTCTCCAGGCCCACCCAGGCCCTCAGGCACTTCCTGAGCAGCAGGACATGTCCTGCCCTGCGTGCCCCTGGAAGGAGGTAGCTTATCAGAGGGGAAAGGACACTTTGTTCAGGCCTGGCCATCTGCCTGGGCTGGGGGTGCCCTGCTCAGGGCCTGGCAGGCAGAGCAGGCTGCTGCCTGCAGGAAGATCCCAGAGAACAGGTCAGGATGGAAGGCCTGGGGAGTGCAGATGAGCAAGGCTCTGTGTCCCGGGCCATGCCAGGACCTCCGGCCCTCTCAGAGGTCTACTCGGACCCTCGGTTCCCCTCCACCATTCTACTGTCTCTCCATTCGTCTCCTACCTCTCTGACACCTGATGGGGTTTTTCAGTCACTCACTCCCTTCATTCATTTAAGCAATATTTAAGGAACACTTGGAATGTGCTATAAGGTTCTAGGCCCTGGGTGGGGACACAGCAGCAAGCAAAACAGGCAACAGTGCCTGCCCTCATGAAGCTTAAGTTCCAGTGGAGAGACAATAAACACATAAAAAATGAAACAGGGGGCACCTGGGTGGCTCAGTCGGTTAAGCTCAGGTCATGATCACATCAGGCTCCCTGCTCAGCAGGGAGTCTGCTCCTCCCTCTTCCTCTCCCTCCGCCCCTTTCCCGGCTTGTGCTCTCTCTCGCTCACTCTCTCGCTCAAATAAATAAAATCTTTTAAAAAAATGAAATAGGTGCTCTGTTAGATGATGAAAGTGCTCTGAAGAAAATAAAGCAGGGCAGGGGCACAGGGATAGAGCCATCTGCAGGGGATGAAGGAGAATAGATGCTTTTTTTCCCCCCCAACATATACAGTGGTTAAGAAACATCCCCTGAGAAGGTGACAGCTAAGCAAAGACCTCAAGGATGTAAGGAAGTGAATCACATAAATTCCTAGAGGCAGAGCCTCTAAGGCAGAGGGAAAAGCAAGTGCAAAGGCCCTGAGGCAGGAGTGGGCGAAGTGTGTGCAAGGAACAGCAAAGAGGCTGGTGAGGCCAGAGCACACACAGCAAGAAGGAGGGCAGGGGATGGGGTCAAAGATGGAGAGGCAACTGGATAAGGAGGGGCCTTGTCAGCCCTTGGAAGGACTTTGGCCCACATTTAGGTGATGGGGAACCAGTGCAGGGCTCTGAACAGAGGATTTATGCTTTAAAAAATAACAGTAGCTCATGTTACATAGTGTTTAATATGTATCAGCCACTTTTCTAAACACCAAACATGTATTAACCCGTTTAATCCTCCTAATAACCTTTATCAAAGATGATGAAACTGAGCTAGAGAGGTCTCTAAGTACTAGATGTTAGTAACAACCTCCCCTAACTTGTGACAAACCAAAAATATCTCAGACATTGCCAAATGGCTCCTGGCAGACAGAATAGCCCCCAGTTGAGAAAGACTACCCAAGTGTCCTCCTGTCCACCCCATCTGCCACTGTCCCAGCTCAGGCCCACAACCCTCTCACTATGACAGTTGTGACAGCCTCCTAATTGACCAATCGGGCCCCTGTCCTCTCCACTCCACCCTCCAGGGTACACCTTACCACGTCACTCTCCTAGCTTTTAGCCCACCCCCTATGGCTCTCAGGGCCCTGAGAATAAACACCAAGCCATTTAGGATGGTCTGAGTGGTCTTATACAATCTGGCCCCTGCCTATTTCTCCAGCAATATCCTTGCCCGCCCCCCCAAGTCTAGCATGTGTTGAGCCTACTATGTGGCAGCCACCACGGGGGACACAGCTGACAGGCAGACCAATCCCCCCCAGGGCCTGTCTTCACCGTGTAAGAGTCCAGGGCAGGGGAGAGCAGGAGAACTCGCAGATCCCGTTCATCCGGAGCCAGGGAGATGTGAGCGCTCCAGGAGGATAGGGGCTGGAGCTGAGAGATGTACAGGTTGGGCAGGAGTTGTCCAGGGGGAGCAGGGAAGACCTGCAGTGGTGGGGCAGCGTCTCTGAGAGGCCCGGGAAGCTGTGGCTCTGATTTGCGGCCCCAGGAAAGGCACGTGTGAAGAGGGATGGAGGGCAGGGAGCAAAGGGCTACACATGAACAGGTGGACTGAGCAGGAGGCCCAGGAGAGGAGTCCAGGGTGGTTCAGTGAGCTGGACCGTGAGGTTGCGGCACGGACTGGACACTGTCCCATCACCACGGGGCTCTCCTGGCAGGCAGGCCCGCCCCCCCTTACTTCATCTGTCGAACTCCCCCTCCCCCTGCAAGCCCAAATCACAAATGGTGCCTCCTCCTTGAAGCCTTCTGGATTCCTCCCTGCTGGAATGACTGGCTTGGTCCAGTCCCATGTGTTTCCAAACCAGTTTGGCGGGAACATCATCATCTGCTTTCATTGCAGGGGTCTGCTGTTACCCGACACCCCGACCGTGAATTTCCTGTGGGCAGGGAGGTGTCTTTTACCTTCCCTGTGCTCACAAACTAAATCAGAGCGCCTCCAGCAGACGTAGCCCCGACGGGCCTCGAGGCCTCAGGGAGCGGAAAGGGCCTGCGTCCGGGCGGCTCCCCTGCTCGCCAGGTGCGCCGCCCCAGGGCCTGGGGGTAGAGGCAGGGGGGTCGCGGCCAGGCCGCATTTGCCTCCCCTCGGTGCGCACACGCCCGACCGGTGGCAGCTGCCTCCTCCCGCCCTCACGCTGCAGTCGCCCACGCGAACCCCTGCCGCCCACTGGTGCCCCCCACACACACACACCCCGCCCGCGCATCCGCTCTGTCCTTCCCGGGGCGTCCCTCTTCGCGCCCGCGCCCGGGGGCGAGGCTGGGAGGTTCCACGGTGGGGGGGGTGGGGGCGGGGACTGGCTGACCACAGCACAGAGGTGCGGGTCAGGGGGTGCTCCCTAGTGGGAGAGAGCACCGCCCCCCACCCCGGGTACCCTTGTACTAAATACAGCAGCCAGTGAGGCCCTGCCTCGCCACCCCAGTAGCCTCCCTGCTTCCGTCCCTGCCCCTTCAGTCTCTTCCCCCCTCAGCAGCCAAGGAAGACTTTTGAACCGTAAACCACATCATGTCTCTCCTCGATCTGATCAAATTAGCCCTAGAAAAAACCCAGCTGGGCAAAATACATGTCCTCTTCCTTCCCTCCTGACCTCACTTCTTATTCTTCCCCCTCCCACTCACTCCTCTCTTGCTGAGCCAGGGGGTGGGGTGGGGGGGGGTCTTTTTCCGGTTTCTCACACAAGCCAGTGCCTCAGGGCACTTGCACTTGCTATTCCCTCTGCCATGATGCCCTTTCCCCAACACCCCCATGGCTCCCTTCCTCACTTCCTCCCATTCCTGCTTACACATCATCATCTCCTTAGAGCTACCTTCCCACCCCATGGCTCTGTCTAAAACAGCATCCTGTTACCCAGCTTCATTTTTCTTCACAGTACTTGTCACTCCCTGATGTATTATCTGTTTATTGTCTATCCTTCTAGCAATATAATAAAATGCTAAAAAAAAATAAAGTTCTGTACATCTTGTTCTATGCTCTATTCCCCAGTGCCTAGAATAAGAATGGGATGTAGTAGATGCTTGATAAGTATTTGTTCGATGCCAAATAGCACTTCATTCAGCCCACGAGAAGCCCCATGAGTTGCCCATTTCACGGATGTGGAAATTGAGATTCAGAGAGGTATGGGACCTGTCTGTGGTCACATGAGCTTGTCAGCGTTGGAGCTGCGGCTCCAGCCCAAAGAGTCTCTGCCCTCTGCCTCTGTTCTCCATTTCACTGCCCACCTGGAAAAGAATACAGGTGTTTTCGCCCTTCCCTTGCCCCGGGATAGGAAAGACTGACAACCAGTGACTCTAGACCTGGCCCAAGGCAGCATCTTCCTCAAAGGTCCTGCCCACCGGCTCCCCCCCGCGGGCACACCCAGCTTTGACCCTGACCACTTTTCCTTGGGACCATCTGCCCCCCACCCCCAGCCATTCCCCTTCCACTTCCTTTCAGCCACCTCTGGGTCCCAAAATGCCCTCAGAATAATCTGGGGGCTGCTATTCTTACCTCTATCCCACCAGAGATACAGTGAGAAAGAGACAAAGACACAGAAAAAGAAGCATGGTGGGGGGTGGGGGAGCACGAAACAGAGACACACACATGCAGAGACAACAGAGAAAGACAGAAGAAGATGGGAGAGACGAGAAACCCAGAAAGGAGCTGAGACCTGGAGAGTTCCGGAAGTAATGGCTCCCCTCAAACCCGCAGGCTGGCCCAGGGCCACTGCCAACCCAACTGGCCCTTTGGAGTGAATTAGAGAAAGGCACCCTGGCTGGGTTCCAGAGCCCTCGGGCCTTTGAGCCAAGCACACTGGTGCAGGGCCCAACCCAAGGGCAGCGACTGGCAGCCCTCCCCTGCTGTGTGCGCACGGAGGAGGAGGGCCACTTTCAACGCCACCTGGTCCTCAGGTCTGACCTACAGATGCACCAACAGTGGTCCCTGGAAGCCTCTGGGAAATGCCCGGCTCTCTCCCTGCGGGCTGTGAGCCTGAGCCCAGCCCTCTGCACTCACGCATTGGGCCTTCCCCCACAGTAGGTCCTTGGGCCGTGTCACCCCTGCCTTCGTCACCCATGAGTGTCAAACCAGGCCCATCCACAGAAACCCGCCGAGGACTCCAAGGGGCTGGGACGAGGCCCTCATCCCTGCACCAGTGCGCAGACCCCCTTCCTGCTCTTCCTGCTCCCACAGGCTACTTCCTGGCCTCCCAGACCTTCCTCTCTGTGGTTTATAGGCAATGCCGGGGCGGGGGGGGGGGGGGGGGTGGAGTATAAGGAGGTGGCATCACCCTCACTCGACAGAAAGAGAGAGAGAAGCAAAGAGGGGAGTGATCACCTCAGAGTCTCCCATCCGAAATCCAGGGTCCTGCCCCCTCCCTCCCCAGCAGCCACATCCCACCCTCCTGGGGGCTGAGGATGAGGTGCTCCTTCCCCAGTGGCCACTTGGCTCACACAGGTAGCCAAGGAGCCTGAGCTGCCAGTGGGGCCCAGCCTACCCCAAGCCAATGTGGGGCTGCCTGTGCACCCCACTGGCTGGCCCCACTCAGAGGGCAATGGGGGAGGGCAGAAGCTCTGTCCTGCAGTGCTCTGGGCCCTGGGATTCCTCACTCAAGCCTGGGCATGGCCTGGCACAAGGTCATAGGCTTATTAGGACGGGGGAGAGAGAGCAGGTATCCTCTCCGCGGGGTCCATGGGCAGTGCTACATCTGTGCTGGGGGAGATCAAAGGGCCCAGGTGGAACCAGGGAACCCCCACAGGCCACTGTCTGAGGCCCCCACCCTTCCCAACAGCCAACACTCTGGGAGGAAATAATCAGGGCACAGGTGAGTCATAGTGTCACAAGGCTGCTTCCTGGCTGACTCAGGGGACAGTCAGATGGCCCTTCCACTAGCCCCTAGCCCAGAGCCTGAGTGAAGGATTCCAAACTGGGCCTGGCCCGCCCTCCCACTGGATCCCGGAAAAGTCAGGTATGAGGGTGCCCCCTTCAGTACAGGCATGGCATTGTGCCCCCCCCCCCCCCCCCCCGACTCAAGCCTAACCTTGCTCCTGGGATTTAGAGTTGGGTCTTCTAGATGTCTGGACCTCCCTCTGACCAGGATCCCCTGAGGCACCTGGCACTGAGCATGGCACAGAGGGGCTGTGACCAGGGGCAGCAGGATGGGGCCCTGCCCCCATCCCTGTAGCAGGGGCCCTCCTGCATCACCCCCCAGGGACCCTTTACCTGCCCGCAGCCCAGCCTTCCAAGCAGGTCCCCGTGGCCCCAAGGCCGCTTTCCTGGCTTTGTCCCTGTGCTGGCTGGGCAGGGACTTCCTGCTGGAGAATTCCCGGATCCTCCCCACGAGGTCTCGAGCCTGGCCTGGGAACTTAGGAGGGACGGAAGTCAGGGATGCTCCTACTAACAGGGTCTGGTCCTGTGGTAGCAGAGGCTTTCCTGGCACTTTGACCCCAGCCCTTCCCCACCCCCAGGTCAGGTGCACCAAACCTCTTGTCCTCCAGCTCAGATGCCCCGCTGTGGCCCCTCTACTGGAACTCGGGCTCTGCCATTGGGGCTGCCACTCTGGGGGCTAGACTGAGGCCCTGGATAAACTGAGCTTGCTCCTAGCTTGAGGCTGAGGGGTGGGGTCCAGAGAGAGCCAAGGAGGCCAAAGTCAAAGTGGGCTTTATTAATAATAGCACAGGTCTGAGTGTGATGAGTGGGGACATTCTGCTGGGCAGGCCCATCCTGCAGACACATGGATACCATTGATCTCAAGACCCCTTGGGCCCAGGGGCGTCTTGGATGTGCCCTCCTGAGAGGGAGGCTAAACCCCTACTCGGGCTGAAGGGATCCGGGAGCAGGGCAGACTCGGGGCCAGCACGAGCTTCACTCTGGAGGCCAGTTCCCCATCTCATCCATCTCCTCCAGGAGCAAGTGCTGAGGGCAGAAATGGGTGAAGAAAGAAGCCTCAGCACCTTTGGGCTCTCCCTTCCTGCTCTGTACCCCTAGAAGCGTCCCACCTACCCCACAGAGATAAGCACCCTGAGGCCATTCCAGACCCTTCCCCATGTCCCCACAGCCAGCCTAGTCCACCAACCCTGAGCCACCTCCCTCCTGCTAAATGAGGGACCCTTCTCTCTCCAACTTGGTCGGGGGGGTGGTCCTTGGAAGCCCCAGGAGTCAGGCACCCAAGCCAAGCCCTCCCCTCCCTCACCTCTGTCCTGGACACCACACCAAGGGGGCTCTGCACCCTTCCCTCCAGCCTAGGGTGGTGCTTCAGCTGCCTCAGCGCCCCTTCCCTAGGTCCCCAGCATTTCCCAAAGGCTGGGGGGTGGCTTCCTTCCCCCTCAGCTTGGTGTCCCTGAGGGCAGATAAGGAGAGAGTAGGGGGTGGTGATGAGGATAGGACCCTCGAAACACCCACAGCAGGAAGATATTCCTGAGGCAGCTCTGTCCCCCATGTGAGGCCTGAGCTGGGCCCCGACCTGCCACTACCCAGAAACTCTCTAGAGACCCCCAATGCTGCTCGGGCTGCCCCAGGACTGTGACCCCTACCCCTGGGACAGGGGCAGACTGGCTCAGGGGTGGTTCTGGAGGGGAGAGGGAGGAGAAGAGGGTAGAAGGGTAACAAGAGATCCCTTTAGTGTGAAAAGGCAAAAGCCAGGGCCCCTCCAGAGCTGGGGCCACCCCTGTGGTTTAGGATGCGGTGCACAGCCTTGTTCCCTAGAGCACAGAGGGGCCCGTGACTCAGGCCTGCGGGCTCAGGACAATGAGAGGGCTGCCCCTCAGTGCCCAGGGGGCAGGCGATTCTGGTATTCACTCCCCCAGAGGGCTAAGTCCCATCCCGAACACTACAGTGCCCTTGACAGCTGGTGGGCATCCCCCTTCTTGTTTGATCCTTCAGTCGCTTCGGCCTTTTGGCTAAGATCAAGTGCTGTCTGATCCTCCCACCAGGCTCCCTTTACAGGTAAAGAAGCCAAGGCCTGCATCCAAAGCCACAGAGCAAATCCAGGCCAGGGCAGGGCTTCAACGAAAGCCTTTGGCCTCTGAACCCTACGCTCTTTCCTTTACTTTCCTACAAAAGGAAACTACATAGACTGTCAGGGCCAAATGTCCACGGAAGGAAAGAATGAGTTGATGAATGAATGCAAAGTAATTTAAAAGGACATCGACACATTTTCCAACAACAGATCCATCCATGTGCGCTAAGGGAAGCTGGGACAGGCCTGACCTTGAAGGCCAATGTCAAGGAGGGTGGGCAGTGGGTGGTCTGTGGAGTGACACAGCCGGGTAGCCTACGAGTGTTTGTGGGAGTAAGTGTGGGCAAGAATGGCAGAGAAAGGAGAAAAAGGGCAACATAATGGGGTCAAGTAAGAGACGGAGAGACGGATGGACAAGTGTGTGTGTGCAAGGGGTCAGGCTCCTACTCTCAGAAATACCACCACCAAGAAGGGATTCTGCTTTCCCTAGCCAGGCCGTGGGAGGTTGGAGCCAGGGCCAGGGGCCTATGGAGGCAGGAGGCCCCACTTTCTCCAGTGCCCTCAGGCCTATCCCAGACCGGGGCATACCTGGCCGTCCACAATGCCTGCCTCCTCCAGGGTGATCTCTGGCTGGGTCAGCAGCTCCCGGCCCTCAAGGCTGCCCATCTTCCAGAGGCGGGACTCCCGTTGTACTGCCAGAAGCTTCTTTAACTCCGACTCCACGAAACCTGAGAGTCAGAGAGATGGGCATGGGGCAGGCAGGAGAGGGTAGAGCAACTTGCTGGGGATGGAAGGGAGAAGAGGGGGCTCCGGCTCTCCAGGCCTCACCCCAGCCCTGGGCAGTCCCTGGTCACCCCCAGCCCCGGCCCCTACATTTCCATTACCTGGAGCCGGCCACACACCACCTCCCCACCTCCCTGACTTCCCCAGGAAACTCACTGGCCAGTGGGCTCCCTCCTGCATGCTTGAGTGTGAGTTTCCTCACCTCCTGGGGAGAGCACACAAGGGGCAGACATCGCCCCCCACCTTCCACCAGCCACGGACTCAAGAGCAAGGATCTGGGACTACCCCAGCTGCCAAGGTTCAAGTCGCAGCTCTGCTGCGTACTAGCTGTGTGACCCTGGACAAGTTACTTGACCTCTCTGTGCCTCTGCTTCCTCACTATGAGGTAGAGATTATAATAGAGGACCTACCTCAGAGTTGTGATATGGCATTTCATGAAAAATGCTCAGAAGAGGGTCTGGTCCATAGTTATGGCTATGCAAATGTCAACAGGGATCACGTTATGTGATCATGTTATGCTATTACTGTCCTCACTCACTATGTCTGGGCAGCACAGGGGCACCGAACAAGTTAGAAGTCTGGGCTGGGAAAGGGTGATGCTCCTGGAGCGCAAGCCCTAGTCACCATCCCCACCTCATGCCTCCCAAACCTGGAGAAAGGAGAACTAGCTAGACTTCACCAGCCGAGCCACCCACGGGTCCCCCCTCCCCGCTTCAGTGGTCATCTTAGGTCCTCTGGTCCCACCTGGTGGTAAGAACTGGTATCACACCCATGAGCCGTGGCCAAGGGGAGCCCCCTGGGCCTGAGGGCAGGTTGCGCCCCGCACTTACCCACCGTTATCTGTTGACTTAGAAGTCTTATGCAGCGGTGACTGCAGGGTGACAATGCCTGGGACACAGAGCTTGAATGAGCTGTCCTCTTCCTCCATTTCCTCTTCCTTGCCTTTCTCCTCATCAGGCAAGCCTTCCTTGAGAGGAAACTGAGGGCATGCCGCGTCGCTGATCAGGTGAGGAGGACAGGGACCCAAGCCTGCAGCCCCACCCCCACCCCCACCCCCACCCCCACCCCCAGATAAAACAAAAAGCAGGAGGGTACAGCTCCCCAAAGGTTAAGAGGCCCAGCCAAATGTGGGGAAGAGCCCCACCCAGGCTTCATGCCCACCTACTGCCCCAGCCTGGTCCCACAGACCTTGGCCATGGCTGATTTCTGAAGCTGCTTGTACAAGGTGAGGAGGCGGTTCCAAGGAGTTGCCCCCACCTTCAAAGAGGCCAGCCTGAGGTCTCCTGTGAAGGGGCAGTGTCACTGACAGGCTGATAGGAACAAGGGGCAGCCCAGGCCTAGCTAGGCCCAGCAGGGCGGGGGGCACTGGGTGGGCTGAAGTGAGGGCAAGGTCCCTCGTTTCCTTAGCAAACACCTCCTATGTACCAGGCACAGTACTAGGTGCTCTGCAACGAGCATCTCATTGATTCCTTGCAGCTGCACCTCTGAGATAGATACGGTTCCATTCTCATTCTATCCATAAGGAAACGGAGATGCAGAACGGTTGAGCAACTTGGCATAGTGCAGTGGAATGGATTCAAATCCAGCCAGCCTGCCCCCAGCATTCCCTCAAACCATTCTGTGTCCTTCCAGGCCCCACACCCCTGAGGAGTCTGAGGAAGAGGGTCTATTTCTGGCACTGCCCCAATGCCTGTGGCCACCTCACCGTCAAGCAGACACTCCTCCTCCTCCCTGGTGAAGGTCTTGGGGCTGACCTCCAGCAGCCGCATGGCCCTCTGTGGGCATCCTTGTTCCACCTCCAAGGCTTGGGCAAAGTGGCCCCTGACCGCAAAGCATAGTCAGATGGGGGTGGCAGGTGGAGCCAGAGATGTGGCAAAGGCTCCCTAAACCCCCCAAACCCCCCAAGGCCCACCCACAGGCCCTGCTCAGCCCCCTCCACCCTCCTGCCTCCAACAGTTCCCTGCTTGGTCCTCTGGGGTCTTCATCAGACAGGGCTGGGCCCCCATCCTCACAAAGAGTGGCGCCACGTCCAAATGGGAGAGGGAGGCAGAAGGGAGAGAGTGAGGAGGGAAGGCACGGTGGAGAGGGGACCAGGAAGGAGCTGGGAAGCAATGCAGTCTGGCTCGCCCTGGCGCCCTCCCCACCCCCAGTGCCCAGCCTGCCCCTCTCTCATCTCTGGTGCCTCCACCCACAACCCCTGACCTGTGGGAAGACCCACCCCATCTCTGGTTCCCTCCCCCCCAACCCCCCTGCCCACCCCCCCCAGCCCACCCCCGGCCCCAGGCTCCTTCCCACCCTTGATGCATCTGTCCCTTCCCGACCCAGGTAGGGGCCTTATTCCCATCCTCTACCCGTCTGAAGACCCACATTCCTGGGCCCTCCACAATTTGGGTCCTCCCATCTCAGCCCCATATCCTTGCCCCAGTACCCCCATCCCAGGCCCCTGCCCGCCAACCCCACAGCCCAGTCCCTTACCTGTCTGAGGTCCTCGTATCCCCGGAGGCCTCCCCCACCGCCTGGCTCCCCCTGGACAGGATGGGCTTCACCTCTCCATCCTGGGCCCCCACCCTCAGGACCTTCATGGGCATGGGGGTCTGGGCCCCCGTGTCCCCCATCCCTAGCCCCGAGGGATCGTGCCGTGGCAAGGCCACAGACAGCGTGTAGGGCAGTGTGGTGGGCAGCCTTGGCTCCTTCCTCCCACTCCTCCCTGGCGGTTCATCATCAGGGGGGTGGCATCTTGCTCTTGTGAGGGGCATGCCCACCTCCGCATCCAGGCCTTGTCAGAGCTCTTTGGGCTGCCCCTGCTCCCCACCAGGCTATGGAAAAAGTGGAACATGGAGGAGTGGCCCAAAATTCGGGACTGAGGGGTTGGAGCCGGGGCCTCCATCCTGAGAGAGACCCTGACTCAGAGGGAGGGGCCGCAGCAGCCACCCCACCAACTGCTTAAGAACAGGAGGAGTTGGAAACTTCCAGGAGTTCTAGAAGGCAAAGGTCAGGTGGTGGTGGTGGGGGGTGATGGGGAGGCTGGGAGGAAGACATGGTACGCGGAGTTAGCTGGGGGCAGAGAGGGCAGCGGGTCGATGAGTCAGGGGAAGGAGGTATGGGAGGCAGATTTGGGGTAGCTGATGAGGCTTCAGGAGGCATGGGGGCTGGGGGGCAGGCAGAGGAAGCTGGGGGTCCCTGGACCGAGAAAGGGGCAGGGACTCTTGGGGCCTCTGCACACACCTCTCTCCAGCTGGCTTGTCCTTCCCTGGTCCCGGGGGGCTGCCTCTGCCCTGGAGAACCATTCCCCACAGCCAGATAGTATCTGTCTTCCCTCTTTTCTCTCCTCTTGGCATCCACTGGCACATGCTCAGGTGGTACCCAGACACCCCTGTTTTCATCTCTGTTTACCTGCCTATCACTTCAGGATTTCGAATCTCCACCAAGGTGCCTTGTGCACGTCTTAATTGCATGTTGAATCTCAATGTAGTATTATTATTCCCCACGGCATCTAGAGACTTGATTATATACCCAGCTTAGTGACCTCGGGAGTTCCTTAAACCCACCGAGCCTCAGTTTGTTCATCTGTAAAATAGGTGTAGTGGACAGCACCCACTTCCAGGGGTTACTGAAAAAATTCAATGGGACAACGGCCCATCGCCCAAGTGCAAGGCACGCTGTAGTGCTTAAGACACTCTGCCATCCTGGCTTTTTTATTGGTTTTGACTCATGAAAGGGGGTGAAGATCAAAGACCAGGAGTGGGAGAAGGGGGGCCATGCCACCTGACGGGGGCCTGACTGGGGGCCAAGTGTGGGGGGTGGAGCGTCTCCCCCGCGGATGAGCCCAGACCGACCCCCAGGCTGTAGGCCCTGCATCCGCATCCGGCAGCTACACAGCAACTTCCTCTAGAGGGAGCTGATTGGAGCTGGGAGCTGCCGGCACCTCTAGGACCACCGCAGCCTCGCGGGTCCCTAGGGCCCCGCGGGGACAAGCGGCGGCTGCATCCAGACGCCAGGACTGCGCTGACGCCTGTTCCTGGAAGCCGGGCCTGGGCACCCGACCCCCCGGGAGCAGCCGCTGGCCTCTCAGGATCTCTGGCCTCGGCCCTGTGAGCCATCCGGGCCTGGGCTAGGGTCCCGGCAGGTAAGGTGGGAGGGTCTGGCCCATCCTCCCAGCTTTCGGCGGCCCTAGGCCCAAGGGGATACAAGGAGCCCCCAGGCAGCCGGGTGGGGAGGGGGAGGTCTGGAGGCTTGCCTGGGCAGCTTCGCCAACCCCTGCTGAGGGCTTGATCCAGCCAGGGCTCCCTCTGGTTGCCCCTCACACAGCTCCCCCAGCCCCCCCGCCCCGGCCCTGCCCTGGCCCTGGGCGCCAAAGAATTGGGTGCCAAAGAACCAGGTCCTTTAGCAGTCTGGGGGGTTGGGAGTGGAGGTCAGAGCCAAGGTCAAGGGCAGGGAGAGAACTTTCATCGTGCTTCCTGTGCCCCAGGAGCCTTAGACTGGGTCTGCTGCCCAACCAGGCATCTCCCCCTTGGGGAACATCCTAGGCCCAGCAAGTGGAGAGCAGGGGACTCCCCTTACCAGGAAGTCTGGCCACTTGGATGAGGGCAGGGGTAGGCCCAGGGCGGCATAGGCCTCTGGCCCTGGGGGCCGCTCTGACGCCCCACCTACTCCCCAGCAGCGAGCCCCTGGGGTAGCGGTGGATGGAGTTGGTGGTGCAGTCAGCATCCTCCTGCCCTGCTGTCCCGGGGGTGCCGGTTTTGCTCGGGGGACCAGGGGAGAGGGAAGGGCATCTTGTTCCGGAAGGAGCAGGAGGGATGGGGGTGTGCCAAGCAAAGGTCTCTTCCATGCTGGCACCCAGGGCTGGAAGAGGGGAGGGTCTGCCTTCCCCCTTATCCCTGCCCCCAGGAGGTGGAGGGGTGGAGAGCCCTCCCTCACCCCTTCCTGAGAGCTCTCGCGCTGGGGCCCTTTCGAAAATGGCCCCGGGCCAGAGAGGCAGGAGGAAGGCAGGGAGGGTACTCAGGTCCTCCCTGAGAGGAGAAGGTGGCTGTGCTTGGCCCGGGGTAGGACTGCACCTTCCACAGGGGAAGGAGGAGGGGCACTTCCCCAAAAGGCTGATGGAGGCAGCTTTGGGGGGGTGGGTATGAAGAGATGCAAATTGAAAGTGAAACAGCTCACGTCCAGGAAATACTCCCTGTGTCGAGGGTTCACAGAGCAGATGAGGGCTGTGGCCAGGACTGAGCAAAGAGGAAAACGGGCTGGGGATAGGAGAGCAGGTATGTTGTGGGGTACATGCATGAGGTGGGGGGGGCGGGGGAGCTGTGGAGACAGCTTCCTCAGCTCACGGCAAGGCGGGATGTCACCAGGTCACCACAAACTGAAAATAAGTCTGAAATGAGTATCGAGGGTATGAACTGCTGAAAATTCAGATTACCAACCTGACTTCTGATTAGCTATGTGGCCCTCGGGCCCTAACTTCTTGGTGCCTCACTTTCCCCCCCTGTAAAATGGGTACGATGGTGCTTGCCTTGCTGGGTTAATATAACGTTTTCAGTGTCTGACAGCCCTGGAGGAGTGATCGAAGGAAGGAAGGCATAGATGCTCGGGCACCATCTGTGGCTAACGGGCCTGAGCTGGCAAACAGGCGTGCTCTGGCCAGCCAAGGGGAAGTGGGACCTTCGAGCACAGCTTTCATGGGTCACTGGCTAGAAGGTGGCAATCCTGCGGTAAGCGTGTGCTAGGTAGAGTGCAGGAGGCCCCAGGAGCAGCGGGAAGAACCCCCCAGCCTCTAAACTCGCCTCATTTGCCCAGGAGTGAGGTGAATTATGACTTGAGATCCATGAGGGCACTGCGGCCGTCACCCCTCCCCAGGGCCCTGGCTGCAGGCTCCAGGTCCCTAGGTATGAATCCCAACTGCCCTGCCTTTCTCCCACTCTCTTGAATGATTGCTAATGAAATGCTCAGGAAGTTCTGATTCTGCCAGTAGGCGTCACAGGGACCCAAGGTGGTGAAATGAGAGGCGGCTGGAGCTAGGACCACGGGGTCTTTGGGGAATGGGGGATCCCCTCCTCTCTCTGTGGCTGTGGGACCCTCTCATCAACAGCCCCTGCCCGTCCCCATCTCTGCTTTTTCTCACCTATCCCCACAGGCTAACCCTGTCCTCCACTGGGACCTGAGAAATGGCATCTGGGCAAGGCCCAGGTCCTCCCAGGCAGGGGTGTGGAGAGCCGGCCCCGTCTTCTACTTCCGGTAAGGGTCTCTCTGCCCCTCGCCCATCCCATAACCACCAGGACTGTCTGAGAGGGTGGTGAGAGCAGAAGTGGACAGGGCCAGGCAGGACTTACAGGCAGGCTCTCCTGTCCCCGTTCACTCACCTTGGATAAAGGAGAATAGCGTCTCCCCACCTGGTGCAGGTGGGTGCAGGTGGCCTCAGAAGCTGGAGTGCAGTCCAGGTTAAGCCCTGGAAGTGGGGAGGAGGTTGGGCCTGGGGGGCAGGGGCAGAGGCTAGGAGAGGCTCGGGAGGGAGTGTGAGGTGGGCACAGCGCCATGCCAAGGAAGAAGAGCAGGAAGAGGTGAGGAGAGGCCAGAAGAGTGGGGTGTGGCTATCCTATTCCTACAGTAGGAGAAAGAAGGAAGTTCCTAGGCTTATCACCCCGTCGGGCCTGCTAACTGGCGAAAGCGATTGTTACAACTTTGGGGAGGAAGTAAGATGGCTGCCCTTCTTTCCTCTTCCAAGGGGACCATCAGGGACACCTGCAGTCCCCAGCCCACTACAGACTGCTCCCTGGGCTTTGGGTTCAGTGCCCCGTCTGTCACTATGTCCCTATGTGACTTTTCTGGGCCCAAAGCTACAATTTCAAATTCTGTTTCCCACATTCCCTGAGCCATAAGAGCTGGGTACCTGTACACACTAAAAATCCCACATGCCTGGCTTACGTCCTGGTTCTTTCTAACCGTGTGACCTCATACAAGTTATGTAAACATCCCGTGCCTCGGCCTCCCCATCTGTAAACTGGGGTTCACCTACTCCACAAGGCTGTTGTGAGGATGATCCTGTACCCAGGAAGCACTAACCATTAACTAAGGGCTAGAGTTAGGGACGCTTCTGTCCGGGGGGCAGGACGGCTGAGGCCTTGAGGAAGAGTGACCCATCCACAAAGCATGGGGCTGCCCGGTCCAGCCCTTCCTCCCTGACTCCTGGCTTTGATCCTCAGAGGAGCAGGTAGCCCGGGACACCGAGGAGGTTTTCCGCAGCTATGTTTTTTACCGCCATCGGCAGGAGCAGGAGGCTGAGGGGGCGGCTGCACCTGCTGACCCAGAAATGGTCTCCTTGTCCCTAGAACCTAGCAGGTGAGCAAGAGGCCCCTGGGCCCACAGGGCCATCTCCAGGGAAGTGGAGGCTCACATGGAGTCACTGCCCTGCAGGTCCAGGGAGCTGGGGAGGTCTCGGCAGGGGGGGTGGGGGGGTGGGTGGGGTGGTGAGGGGATGGGTCTTGTCCTTCTCCCATCGTTGCCTTTTTCATTTTGGGCTTCCACCCGCATCTGGGACCTTGCACCCTTTATAGTGCATGCCTGTCCCATGACCCTGGGCTCGGCCCTCATGTCTGAACACTGTCAGGAACCTCCAGGGAGGGGTCCACAAGGCTGGGGGCATCTTAGGCAGAACCCCTTCTCCGTGAGCCCAGGTCCCAGCCCTGCCTGCCCTGGGCCTGCTCACCTCCCTGGCTCCCGTTCCTCCAGCACCATGGGGCAGGTGGGTCGGCAGCTCGCCATCATCGGGGACGACATCAACCAGCGCTACGACTCCGAGTTCCAGACCATGCTGCAGCACCTACAGCCTACAGCAGAGAACGCCTATGAGTATTTCACCAAGATTGCCTTGAGGTAGTCCTGGCCCCGGCCTCTCCGCTATGCTCTCGCCCTCATACTGTGTCCTGCCCGTGGGATGGGAGACCCACGCTTCTCTGTCAGCGTCAAGAGACATGTGTGCCATTCCCGTATCTGCTGTTAGCTCACGCGTGGTCTTGGGCCCCTGTCTTTTTCTCTCTGGGCCCCAGACTCCTCATCTTCAGTGTAGAAGCTCACAGCTCCTGTGAGCTGGGGCACTGAGGACTTGACCGGATAGATCGGGGACTAGAGAGGCGCCTAGTATGGGGCTGGCCCCATAGCTCCCCAGCCCCGCTGAGACACAGTTGTCCTTCCAATTCGGAATCATATTCCTACCAAAGACGGTCAGGTTGCTCGTGTCCTGGAAATGGCTTCCCTTTGCTACAATCTGGTGTCCGAGAGGCATTCGGTGAGAGAGACCACGTGCCTGGGTCAAATCTCAGCTTTGTAACTTACGGGCTTTGTGAAACCCTCTGGCCCTCAGGCCCCATGTCTATAAAATAGAGGAAGTAGGCTCAGAACAGTGGCCGTACTAATGGTGTCGTCTGTTGTTAAATCTGGGTTAGGAGTTGGCCTCGAGGTGACTGACACTGGGGTGAGGATGGGGGTTAGGTGACAGATTTAGGGTTAGCGCTCAGAGCCCAAACGGCCTGCCCCTGTCCTTCGAGGCTGCCCCCGCCCCACTCGGATTCCAGGACCTGTCCTAACCTCCTCTTTGTCCTTCTCTCTCTGCTGTCTCTCGGGCTGCCAGGCCAGCAGCAACAGCCACAGGTAATCTCCCTGCTGCGTCTGTCTGCTTGCTGCCCTCCCTGCCGTCTGTCCTTCAGCGCTCACCACGCTGTGGCCACAACCCCAGCGGCAGCATCGCGCTCATATGCCCTCTGAGTTTTCTCCTTTCACAGAGATGCAGGCTCTTCCCAAACTGAGGCCAGGCTGGGGCAGCCTCTGCCACCTTGGTTCACAGCTCAGCCGTTCTGCTTTCCAGCTGGGAGCGGGGCGGGTGGCCACCAGACAGTGGGAGAGGAAGAGCAGGCTGCAGGGCCTTCTGGGGGACTCCGCTGACAGGATCACCACTCTGCCTGCAGCCTGTTTGAGAGCGGCATCAACTGGGGCCGAGTGGTGGCTCTCCTGGGCTTCGGCTACCGCCTGGCCCTGCACGTCTACCAGCGTGGCCTGACTGGCTTCCTGGGCCAGGTGACCCGCTTCGTGGCCGACTTCATGCTGCATCACTGCATTGCCCGGTGGATTGCGCAGAGGGGCGGCTGGGTAAGTGCTGCCGCTCTCCCGGCCCCGCCCCAGCCCTGGCCTGCCCCTATTTGCTCTCAGCCCCTCTGTGACCACTCCGTCTCTCCTGGCAGGTGGCAGCCCTGAACTTGGGAAATGGCCCCATCCTGAACGTGCTGATAGTTCTGTCTGTGGTTCTGTTGGGCCAGTTTGTGGTACGAAGATTCTTCAAATCATGACTCCCAGAGGGGCCCTTTGGGGTCCTAGCAGACACCCCTGCCTGGACTTCAGCCAAGCCTTCTCCCCTCACCCCTCCCCTGCAGGGGCCCTCCCTCAAGAATACAGAAGCTTTAGCAAGTGGGCACTCCAGCTTTCAGAGCGCCCCTGCCCAGGGGTCAGTCAGGCTGCCGGGGTGCCCCAACATTGCATGGTGCTAATGGGCTCCCTCTCTGGGCCCCATCCTGTCAGAGAGGGGCTGTAGCCTTCTTCCTCAGCTCTCTGGGACTCCCTCAGCCCTGTCTATTGGACGCTGGGGAGATTGACAACTTGGGGAAGCAAGAGGCTGAAAGTCACTTCCCCCCAAATTTTTAATGGTTATATCTTTTTAGAATGCCCTTGGAAGGACTCTCCCCGCCCCCCATTCCCACCACTCTGCCCAAGTCAGGACGTCTGGGATGTGGGGGTTAGTAGGCCACTCTGTGTTTCCCAGGATTCAGCTGTTCTAGAAGGTCAGAGCTTGATTGCTGGGCCTGGAGCCCAGTCCTGGCCCTTCCTAAGCTCTCCCCTGGCTCCCACTCCCCCCACCCCATAATGCCTTTGCAGTGGACTCTCAGGGATTCTGGGCCTGGGTGTGGGATAGGGATGGAGTGGGGGTGCAGACCAGAGTTGTCAGAACTTCATCAGTACCCCCCTGCCTCCCGAGATCCTCAGTGCTTTCCCTTCCCCTCACCTATTACCACTTAAACCCAACCTATTCACTACAAGTGAAGCCCACCCTGCCCCCATCACTCCAGATAAGAAAGGAGGGGTCTTGGGTAAGTGCAGTGCTAAGGTCCCCTCCTTGCCCAGACTATAGACTTTAGGACTGGTTTGTTATTGTCAGGGAAAGGGGGTAAGGAGCTCATCTTGAGGTTTCTGAGTGAGAAAAGGGCTGTCAATGTCACTAGGAACACCAGAGTTGGGCTCCTCCCTCATGGCCTGGGCACAGTGTAATCTGGGGGTGTGGATGGGGAAACTGTGAATACTTGAACTCTATCCCCCATCCGCACCCCCCACTCTCCACACTCCTCACCTGCCTAACCCCCTCCTGTGGGTGGGGGTGGGAATGCCTTGTCTATCTTGCACAGCCTAGAGGTTTGGGGGTAAGGAGAGAGAAGTTCTTGATTAAGCCAAATGCAGGGAGGGGATGCAGATGGAGCCCACTGGCCAGCCGTTACCCTGAGTGTGTCTGAAAATAAACTGCAATCCCCTGATTCCTGTGTGATAATTTTTGTATCCTCTGCTACCCCTCTCTCCACCAGGCTGGATTAGGGGAACCTGGGCGTGCCTGGCATTCACACGGTTTATTACTGAATAAGAGCTCATATTAGGCCTTCACAATCATGTAGAAGGCTGGGTGTGGTTTTCCCAGGCCCCAGCTCCCTACAAGGCTTCGGCCCCTCCCCACCTCTCCTAGACCCTTCTCCAGGCGCCTCCCTCATCTTTGTGTCCCAGGCAAGTTTCCCACCCCTTAGGAAGTTGGGGGACCCCAAACTGCTGGGCTCTGGCTGTGGATCTGGTAGAGCAGTTGTGCATGTCTGGGGACTTCCAGAGGCCACCTCAGGACTGATTTGAATGCCCCTCCCCGGGGCCACCATCCCTGAGGGCCCCAAAAGCCCTTCTCTCCCACACCTGGCTCTGCCTGGGACACAGTGTCTCAGCCCACTCCTCCCCATGTTCCCCACAACTAGCACACACACAGGGCTTTTCATTCCAGGAATTCTGTGCTGCACCAGAATCCCTACGGGAAGGCAACTAGGGGTGATAAAAATAACAAGCACGGAGGCGTTCAAATATTCCAAAGTCTTTCCAGTCCTGGGCACCCGGGTCTGTGTTTCTGACACCCTTCCAAAATGGTCACATTCAAGTCCTAAAGGACTTAGGGGCTTCACTGTCACTTCCTGAGGGCATCTTGCCAATCCCCTCTTTCTTTGGACTTGGGTCTTCAAAGAGCACGTACAGACTGCAGTCACTGCAAGCCGCCCCCCCACCCCCCCGCCCCGCGCGCCCCGCCTCCGGCAACATAGGCGGCTGGAAGGGTGGTGGCTACAGGTCGCCCGGCAATCTGCAGGAAAAGCTCCTAGACAACCTACAGGGAACACACACTGAGTGCCAGGCCTCATGCTGAGATTTATCATACACGCCCGATCGGTACGTATTATAGCTGGTGACCTGGGGGGTTGGAAGGTGGGACTGGGGCTTAAACCCCAACTTTACAGATAAAGGAAACTGAGGTACCTGCCCAGAGTCACCAGGTAGAAAGGGCGGGAGATGGCACTTGCCACCAGATACTGGCTCGAGGTTTTACGTAGAGGCCGGCCAGGTGGGGACCGGGGCCGTTGGTCTCCAGCGCAGGACGGCCAAAGGCTCAGGCGGGGCGGGGGTGTAACTCGCCTCTCTGCCCACCGCGCGCAGCCGCCGCGCCACAGCCCCACGAATCTGAAGATCTTGGAGATGGGCGGGCTACCCGAGTCCAAGATGGCCGTCGCCGCACCGAGCACGCCAGCGTGCCCTCTGGTGGGCGGGGCCTTCGGATGCCCCTCCCTTCCCTCCCCGCGGGGTTTTGTAAACCGCTTGAGGACCTTCTTTGGAAGAGCGGGTATTTCTATCGCTGCGAGGAAGGCGGGCGGGCAGTGGCAGGAACTGTGGCTTTCTCTGCCCCTGTAAGGAAGGAGTTGGAACTCTATCCTGAAGGCGTGGGGAGCCCCAAAACGTTTGGCCTGAGTCTACCCCGGTCCCCTCCACTCCATCCTTTGTTCTGCCAGAATGAAGTTTCCAAAACCGAAATCTCAGCGCGTTCCGCGGTTGCCGAAAGCAGTGCGTGAGAAGTTGGGAGGCACAGAAAAAGGCAGAGGTCGTGGGGGTGCAGGGGAGCAGATGAATTCTGCAGGTATTAAGAAGTTAAATTCTCAAAATTTTGGTTCCTCTGAAATTGTAGCCTCGTTTCCATCAAAGAGGTCTAGATTCTTGTCTGTGGGGCCACTGAGCTGGAGTAGGTAGTACAGCCCCGGGAGAGAAGCGTGTTCAGGTGTCATCTGCTCAGTTGTGCAGTGTGAGTATAAAACCTGCCTTGCCTTGTACCCAGAGCCTCCCTGCCTCCCCGCCCCACCCCACAGTTTACCTTCATGTGTCTGCTGTTTTACCTCCTCTGAAAAAAGTTTATTTTAGGTCCACTAGGTGTCCATCCGAACAAGAAAATCCTCCCTTTGCCCAAACCACTCAGTGGAACTGAATGTAAGTTTTTATGACCTAACCATCTAAATAGCATTAAAATAAATTAAAATTAATTCATTAGTTAGTTAAAATAAAAGAAACCCCCATCATATCCTGCTCCGTTGTACACACCTCAGGTGTAAAGCCCCCTGATCAAAGACACTTGTAAAATATGGATTTAATTCACTCTAATCCCACGTGTGTGGGTGGGTATGTGTGTGTAAGAGAGGCAGAAAGAGAGGAAGAGGGGAAGAGATGGAATGGAGTTACCAAAGATTGCTGGAAGTGTCCAAAGGAACCAGAAACCCAGCTTCTGGGACATGTTCAACAATTGCTGGACATGTTAAAAAGGTGAACACCAGACTACTGGCATATTGAAAATGCCGGAAGGGGGGTGGTGGGGAGGAGTCAGCCCACCAGATAATAAGGGAACAAAAACCAGTGATCTGGCCTATTGAGCACATGGCTGGTAGCAGATCCCCAGCAAATTGTGTGAATGAGCCAGTTAGAGGGGCAGCATTACAAGACTGAGACCAGGTGATGAACGAGTGTGAGCAGAAACTGGATTTTTCTGAGAAGTCACTTAATAGCTGAAGGGACTAAAGCCACAGAATTTCCCTCCACCTGGAGTATGGGATTTGGCAACCAAATGTATGCCTGTGAGGATGTGAAGGCCTGTGTGTGCCATCAGGAGAGTAACATTTGAGTGGGCGTCCATTGTTGAAATCAACAGACAAATCAGAATACTTCTCAGTTCCACTTAACTCTTGCTTTGCAATCTTGGAATCATTCCTGGTGCCTAATGCCTCAACTTTTCCCAGCTTTGGCTAAGAACACAGCACGAAGACAGTTCTTCCAAGTTGCCTGCTGCATTGCATCCACAGTGAAACTCCTTTTGCAAAGTTCAGACTTCTGTGATGATTGGCTGCCTGGGAGCGGCATTCACCAACCTTAACATGTTTTGATCTGACCCCTGATCTCTGACCTTACTGAGGGCAACTTCTCCAATTCATTTCTGGCAGAGGGGTAGGCTTCCTCCAGAATGGGAACATTTTCTTGCTAAATTCTCAGGTGGACCCCACCAGGAAAAGGCGGAGTGAATTTGACACATTGAGCATCTCTGAATTGTGGATGTTGTGAATCAGAGTGCAAGAGAGGCCCTGGGTTGGGCTTAGAGATGTGGGTTCCCATGTCTGCTGAAAAAGAACAAGGTTCCCAGGAACCTGAATAACACTGCTACTGGGCTGTGTAAGAGAAGAGCTGTGTGTAGGCTCAAAACCAAGTGCTGTCCTGGTAAGGGTGGGGGGCAATCCTCCTGGGTGTATGGTGATATATAGTATAGTGTAATGGAACAGATTGTCTTTACATGACCTTAAAATCCTTAACATATCCTTTAAATACAAGATACAAATATACACATTATGTTTTTTTTCAGTAATCTCTATGCCCAACATGGGGTTTGAACCCATAACCCCGAGATCAAGAGTTGTATGCTCCACCAACTGAGCCAGGCAGGCACCCTATTTTCTATTTTTTTAAGCAGTAAATCATCTCAAAGCCCCACTGTGGACAGTGGAGGGATGAGAGTGAGGAAGGGGGCGCCTCTCTGGAGAAAGTCATTTTTTTTTTCTGTTTCACAAAATTGCCTCCTAAATATGCCCCCTGCCCCTTACACTTAGAAGAAGGAGAGACCTTGGAATTTCTCCACTTTAATCTAAATTCTGGGGAAAGATTGTGGTGCCAGGAAAGGAGAAAGGAGGAAATGAACATGTGTTGAGTTATCATGTTTATGACAGACATCTTGTTTGGCTGCACAGCTCTCTAAGACAGAAATTACTATGCCCATTTTATAGATGAAGCAAAAAAACAGTATACTAAAGAAAGAACAGGGGCGCCTGGGTGGCTCAGATGGTTAAGCGTCTGCCTTCGGCTCAGGTCATGATCCCAGGGTCCTGGGATCGAGTCCCGCATCGGGCTCCCTGCTCCTTGGGAGCCTGCTTCTCCCTCTGCCTCTCTCTCTCTCTCTTATGAATAAATAAATAAAATCTTTAAAAAAAAAAAAAGAAAGAAAGAACAGGATGGTATAAGATAATGGTCGGTTGCATCATTCACTCTATCATAAGTGTTGTTTTTGTTCCTTTGCATAGATAAATAATATAAATTAATACACTGATTAGTTTTGTTTAAATCTAGGTTTACATTTAGAAGGATAATTATCAGGGAAGCCTGAGTGGTGCAGTCGAATAAACATCTGACTTGTGGTTTCGGCTCAGGTCATGATCTCAGGGTTGTGAGATCGAGCCCTGCGTCAGGCTCTGTGCTCATCGCAGAGTCTGCTTGATTCTCTCTCCCTCTGCTCAGGCTCTCTCTCTCTCTCAAATAAAATAAATAAATCTTAAAAAAAAATAGAAGGTTAATTATCAGACTTTTCTTTAGTTGTAGGGACAAATTAATAAGATGGTTGTAGAATTGTGGCAAGAAAAATATGAACAGAAAACATTTTATTCTACCACCTTAGGAAGGAAAATAGAAATGACCATATTAAAAAAAATGACCATATTAAAAAAAAAGACCATATAAAAAAAAGTCCATAATGTTACTTCATTTTTGTAAGATTAAGGAAAAGATTTATTTTTATTTTTTATTTTATTTATAAGATTTTATTTACTTATTTCAGACAGAGAGAGACATCACAAGCCAGGCAGGGGAGAAGCAGAGAGAGAAGCAGGCAGGGAGGCTGAGCAGGGAGCCCTATTCGGGAATCGATCCCAGGACTCTGGGATCGTGACCTGAGCCAAAGGCAGCTGCTTACCCGACTGAGCCACCCAGGTGCCCTAAAATTTTTTTCTTCTTTAGAGATAGAGATAGAGAGCATAAGTGAGGGGGAGGGGCAGAGGGAGAGAGAGAACCTTAAGCAAACTTCCTGGTCAGCACAGAGCCCAAGGGGTGGCTTTACCTCAAGACCCTGAGACCATGACCTGAGCCGAAATCAAGAGTCAGACCCTTAACTGACTGAGCCACCCAGGGACCCCTAGGGAAAAGACTTTTTTTTTTTTTTGAGATTTTATTTATTTATTTGAGAGAGAACGCGAGCAGGGGGAGGAGCAGAGGGAGAGGGACGAGCAGACTCCCCGCTGCTCAAGGAGCCCCAGGCAGGGCTCCATCCCCTAGAACATGACCTGAGCAGAAACCAAGAATCGGATGCTCAACAGACTGAGCCACCCAGGTGCCCCCTTAGGGAAAAGATTTTTGAAGATTGAGATAGTCTTGGTGGCGCTTGGGTGGCTCAGTCGTTAAGTGTCTGCCTTCAGCTCAGGTCATGGTCCCAGGGTCCTGGGATCATAACCTGAGCCGAAGGCAGCAGCCCAACCGACTGAGCCACCCAGGTGCCCCTAATGTGTGTATAATATTTAAGAGAAGTTGGCATATTAGAGAATCTGACAGATTAGTCTTGTGATTTCAAATTGAATTGTGTAATTTATTTTAGACTTTAAAGCTGAAAGGTATAAGATAATTTGACTATGTTTGTAAACAGTATTGAAATCTTTAAGATAACTTGATTTGCCACATTTAAAACCTTGAAATATTAAGTTTATGAGAGTCATTTACATGCTTAAGATTTTTTCTTGTTTGACTTGTAAATCGGCCCTATGAGGAATTTGAAGTGCTTGAAAAAATCAAGTATATTAAATTTGTAAATGTAGTTTAAATGCGTAAGAGAATTTAATTAGCTAGCTTCGTAAATGGCAAGAGTAATGTTCAAGCAAATTTAATATGTCAAGCCCATGGGCTAATTGAACATTAATCAAGGAACAAGTTATTACTTTTATTTTTGTATGAAAATTACAAGATTTCTAAATAGAACATCAAAGTTATGCAAGTTAAACTTAAAAACTTAAGAAAATCAGTTTGTAAATTTACAACTTTAATTAATTGAAAACTGATTTACATAAGCAACTGCAAATAGTGTAAATGAACCCAAGTTCGTCTACCCAACGCGTAGCAAAGCCAATTACTGAGACGTCGAGTATGCAGCAAGGAAAAGATTTATTTGAGAGGCAGCAAAAAGAGGAGACAGAAGGCTGGCTCAAATCTCTTTCCCCCAAGTGAGATTAGAACAAATGTTTATAATCTTAGGGGGGGGGGATTACATACATATTGATGCAAAGGGTGGGGAAACATACGACTCTTCATGAGGAAAGATGGAGCATGTGCATTGAGCATGTAACGTACATCCCATGTCCACTTTGGGGTGGGAGATGTAACATTAAATGAGACAAAATTTGGCCCCTGATGTCAGGAGGTCATCTGTAGGACAAGAGGGGCTGGCTATGCTTTGAAAGCCAGCATAAACTGGATACAATCTTGGGCTCATTATCTCAGGGAAGGCCTGCCAGGCATTGCTGTTCACAGGTTGAAACCATATCAGTGACCTTCATTTATGTGAGTCCAGGCCTCTGTGGAAACAGCTAGTGGGTTTGTTATGGGGTCTGAAAAGAAATAATAGCTGATTAGGGAGAGACAGATCTCTGAAAAACAAGCTTTTCTGTGAGTCTCAATCTTATTAATCCTATGGGGCACATTTTCAATCCCCCCCCCGAGTTATGATCATTCCTCAATCTTGAAGGAACTGGGACAAGGACTGCTCTGGCTACTTCCTGCTGGAAAGGGCGCAGTTTCAGGGTTTGAGGAATGAAACAACTTTGTACTTTGTTGGAGATATTCCCTGGTCCTTGGCTTAACATATACGCTCTGCATGACCAAGGTATTAGTTACTTCTTTGGCCATTTTGGAGCAACACTGGAAAGCACGTTTGATTAGTACATATCCAATTAATGAAATGAAAAGTATAGATAACCCAAATCTTAGTAGTCCTTGTAACATTGACCTAATCCCTTGGGGAATCCGGAAAAAGAATCCAGTAAACCAATCACTTTTTCCAAGCACCTCTGGGGAAATTTGCTATGGCCAAGTGGCTTGCTCTCTGGTTTTATCTAAATGAAATTTTAGTTTTTACTGCAGCAGAAGTGTTAATATAAACACAGCAAGTTGTGTTCGCAATGGCATTCTACCCTGTTCTGCAAGAATATAATGCAAAGCAGTGTGATTATCAAGCATTACCTTGGCTAACGAATTTACTTTCTTCTTGTTGGGCAACAATGGTAAGAGCAGTTTTGTTGACCAGCTAAAAATGTTCTCCCAAGATCCATCCTCTTGATAACCAGGCAAGTAATCCCCATCTGGTGTCGATTCCCTTTTTGCTCAATAAAAAGTTGAAAAGTTCACTGGAATTGTGAACAGAGAAAGGGGTAACAAGTTCCCTAGTAAGTAGACCCCTCCTATTCTCCAGCTGTCAAGCCCAGGGTTGGTTAGAAGTAATGAGAAGATCCCCCTTTTGACCAAGATTTTTTCTTATAAAAACATCACAGATCAACATTGTTCCCTCATAGGCAGAGTTTCAGTGTTCGGCTCTAGACAGGTGCAAAGTCGGCTCCATATGAGAATAGGTCCGTTCAGTGAAAGAGCTGTCTCATCTCAGGAGGTGGGCCTGCAGGTGGGCTCTCAGGCTTATATCGGAGTGGCAATCAGGTAATGAATAAGAAACATTTCCATGGCCGGGGCGCCTGGGTGGCTCAGTCGGTTAAGCATCTGATTCTTGGTTTCTGCTCAGGTCATGGTGTTGGGGTACTGGGATCAAGCACCACCTCTGACTCTGTGCTTAGGCGTGGAGTCTGCTTGTCCCTCTCCCTACCCCTCTGCTCCCCTTCTGCTCCTCACTCATATGCGCTCACTCTCAAGTAAAATTAAAATAAAATAAAATAAACATTGCTATGGAAACAAAAGAAAAACACAGGTCAGTGGTTGGGGCAAATTATAAACCCAGTGTCTCAGTCCTGAAGGGCATCAGCGAGAAGATTTCTAGATTTCAGGCTTCAAGCATCTTCAGATGGAGTGAGGGCAGGCAGCGGCAATCTGCAAGATTTTCCTGGTTTGCAGTTCGAATGTCTCTGGTCATCTTCTATTTTTTTTTTTATTAACGTATAATGTATTATTTGTTTCAGGGGTACAGGTCTGTGATTCAACAGTCTTACACAATTCACAGCGCTCACCATAGCACATACCCTCCCCAATGTCCATCACCCAGCCCCCCATCCTTCCCACCCCCCTCCACTCCAGCAACCCTCAGTTTGTTTCCTGAGATTAAGAGTCTCTTATGGTTTCTCTCCCTCTCTGGTTTCATCTTGTTTCATTTTTTCCTCCCTTCCCCTATGCTTCTCTGCCTGTTCTGATCATCTTCTTGAGTGGCGCATACAGCAACAGGCACTAAGATTGTCTACACATGGCCATTGTGACAATTTCTCTAAAATTTATGTCAAATTGTTCGGCTTCAGTTTGCAGGACTTTAGGAAAAAGGGCAGTTTTAGTTCTCAATGATTCCAAGTCAAGAGAATGGGGAAAAATTGGAAACTCTAGTTTGGAGAGTCGTAGTCGGAGATTTGAAGAAACCAGAAGTTAGTATCCAGCCCAGTTGTTTAACACTCAAAGACAATCAGAACAGGAATCTAATATCCACAAAGGTGTATTACTGAAACAGAATTTTTCTCTCTAAAATCACCCTCATTTCCACTAAAGATAGCCAAAATTAAGACTATTTGTAAAATTAGTCTAGTTTTAACAAATCTGGCCTAATTATTTACATAAGCACAGCAAGATTAGTGATTGGCCACATAGGTTCTTTTAAATCTGCTTTGCTGGAACTTTTCATAAGGAATTTCAGATTGAAATTGGCTAAGAAGTGAAGCTAAATACTTGCCATCAGACTTTGCCTGCAATACCTATAGGTTTGGGTGAATTCCTCTCTTCTCGAGGTCCCCAAAATACCCTGAGGTTCCTGAGTCTTCCAGGAAGTGACCTTCCTTACTCCCCTGGCTGGGCTACTGGGAACCCTCTAAGCAAGGTACCAGGCTGATATTTTCAAGGGGGTTTCACTGGCTCCATAAAGTCAATCTTAGTTCCTTAAAGCTGTCTGGTCATATCCGAGTCTATGCATGTCTCCCTCAGATATGACATTCCAGTCAAACCCTTAGTAATATGAACAGTGTTTCCAATGGTGTCCTCTTACAAGGAGAACAAATTCTCAGAGAACTTATGCAGATAGCAAATCTCCAGGAAAGGGGCACCTGGGTGGCTCAATCGGTTAAACATCTGCCTTTGGCTCAGGTCATGATCCCAGGGTCCTGGGATTGAGTCCCGCATCAGGCTTCCTGATGAAAATGGAGTCTGCTTCTCCTTCTCCCTCTGCCCCCCCCCGCACCCCCCCCCCCCAATTCATGCTCTTTGGCTCTCTGTCTGAAATAAATAAATAAAATAAAATCTTAAAAAAACCCAAAAAACTAAAAACTAATCGCCATGAAAGTAAGAATACTCACTGAGAGTTTCCAAATTCTGGGGGGATCAGATAGGGAGAAAAATGTTCCATATTTGTTTACTAAAGAATATTTCACCAAATATCTGTAAGTCATAGATAACTTAAGAGAAAAAATTCCTTAAATCCAGAAGAGCAAACATTAGAAAACCAGCAATGTTTCAAATAAGAGCCATAAAAAAATATAATCATCTTTTCTCACTTCATTCAGTCTCATGCTATTAATTCTTGTTCTGTTTGAGTGCAGTTTCCCTATTAGTTCTGGAAGTTCTTACTTAGCTTAGTTTTATGATCTTAAAGTATCAAAAACCTGTATTCATCAAAAGTCCTTTCCATGAATCTCCTTGAAGCAGAAACACATTTGCAAGAGTATCAGATTAAAACAATAATTGTAAATGACAAAAAAGGCCATGGTTAAAAAGATCTGATGAGAGTTCATTATAATGCAGGTGACAAGGAAATCTGGTTATTTCTGTGACACATAACACACCAATAATTAGAATTACAAGTGATGGCTTTATACCAGGACATATCAAAACCTTAGGAATTTTATATAATTTCTACAACAGTTAGAGCATTCACTCCTATAGTATAACCTAAGAAGGTTTATTATCATGTCTGACAATACTTCCCATGTAATTTGACATACCAAATAAACAAGCCTAATTCGTCAAGACTTCATTTAAAATTTGAATTTTGGCAAATGTCTCAGTATCAGAAGGGTTGTTTTTTTTTTTTTAGATTTATTTATTTATTTTAGAGAGAGATAGTGCTCCAGTGATGGTAAAGGGAGAGGGAGAGAATCTCAAGTAGACTCTGTTCTGAGTGTGGAGCCCGACATGGGGCTCAATCTCACGACTCTGAGACCGTGACCTAAGGCAAAATCAAGAGTCAGATGCTTAACCAACTGGGCCACCCAGGTGCCCCCAAAATATCAGAAGGTTTTAAAGCACATGCCTAAATGGGATTACAAATCATTACAAAACTTAATTACCTATTTAACCAAGGTGGCCATAAGAGATTCTAAGAGCAAATACAGAGGGTTACATTGTTGTTAGCAAAACAGCTCTTTTAATATTGAGAAGATTCAACTTTCTTAAGTGATCAAAGACCTAACACAGAAGACAAAATATAGAAACTGTGTTTTTCTAGGCCGATTACATTAAAGATAAAAATCTTCCGGTGTGGGGCCTACTTAAGATTCTCTCCCTCCCTCTCCTTCTGCCCCTCCCCACCACTCGCTGGCTCTCTCTCTCTCTCTTAAAACAAAATCCTTAACTCTTAACCCTTAGAAATCTTAATTTTGGGGAGCCTGGGTGGCTCAGTCATTTAGCGTCTGCTTTCAGCTCAGGTCATGATCCCTGGGTCCTGGGATCTAGTCCCGCATTGGGCTCCCTGCTCAGCGGTAAGCCTGCTTCTCCCTCTCCCATTCCCCCTGCTTGTGTTCCCTCTCTCGCTGTGTCTCTCTGTCAAATAAATAAATAAAAATCTTAAAAAAAAAAAAAAAAAAAGACAGCTCCCTTAAAAAAAAAAAAAGAAAAAGAAACCTTAATTTCTAGTGAAAGCAAAGAAGGAAGCAATTGTGAACTGATATACCAGCATTCTTTAGATTGGCTAATTTATTAATACATTTCATAATTTTTAGAAACATGCACCTTCTCATAGTAAATTTCTCAGCATGCCACAAAACATGTTTATTAATAAACCCAAATATCTTTAGTTTTTCTGTAATAGGGAGCCAAAAGCAGATAAACTATGTTCTAGTAAAATTATGTTTTATTAATTTATCTCATTTAGAAATGATCTGGGGCACCTGGGTGGCTCAGTCAGTTAAGCATCTACCTTTGGCTCAGGTCATGATCTCAGGATCCTGGGATTGAGCCCCACACTGGGCTCCCTGCTCAGTGGGGAGTCTGTTTCTCCCTCTGCCCCGCCCCCCCCCCCCCCCCCCCGCTCATGCTCTCTCTCTCTCAAATAAATAAATAAAATCTTTTAAAAAAATGATCTGGATATTAATGAATCTAACTTTATTTATCATTTAACTGAGCAAAATCTTAAAGTTTCAGGTTATCAAAGATTTTTAAAGCTATTTAAAAGTTTACCTATAAACCTTTTTATCTTATTTACATTTGTTCATTTGTTCTTAACAATTATGTTTAGATTACCCATTAAACTTTATGAGGCATTAGACAAAGTCAACCATTATTCTAGGTTTTTTCTTTCTTTTCTGACAAGTTTTACAATGGAGATAACACAAACTTATTTGACTTTCAGTAAACACAGCAGAATAAAAGTTTTATATTTAATGCTGGTAACTCTAAGATATGTCTACTTTAATTAAACCAACAACCTTAAATTAGCCTTAATACCGAATATTTTCCCAGATCATACAAACTTGAAAAACATTTGGGTTAGTTACTATCTTTCTGAGTTTTAGAATGCCCAATTCTTACAAGCACTTGCCTTCAAATCAACTAAATAGAGTTCTTTTACAAATTAATTTTAGTAATACCATCCAGAGGTAGAGAAAATATCTCACATTTACAACATACAGGAACACACACACAGATACATAACCAAGATGGAAACAAAATCTTAAAGTTTTTGTTTTACTAATATATATGAAGAGGACATTAAAAACCCAATTTCCAAATACCTCATATATATATTTTTTTCATTTTTATTTTTTTGAGAGAGAGAGCATGCACACACATGCATGGACGGGGTGGGAGGGGTGAGGGGGCAGAGGGAGAGGAGAGAGTCTTAACCAGGCTTCACTCCCAGTGCGAGGAACTCCACACAGGGCTCAATCCCACAACCCTGAGATCATGACCTGAGCCAAAAGCAAGAGTCAGACACTTAACCACCTGAACCCCTGGGGCATCCCAATACCTCCCTTTTATAAAACAAATCTAGTTGCAAGATGGTATTATAATTCAAGGATCTGTTTTCAGGTCATTTTTCTCCAGAATCTAAAGAATAGTGTGTCCAAACAGTGTTGCAAAAAAAATAATCTTTTTCTTTTCCATAGGTTCATAACTAAACATTGTCCAGTTTTGGAGAATATAGCCCAAAGGGCTGCATGTGGGGATCAGTTGTCATTTCCCATCTTCCAATTAGAACATGGCCACTTTTATTCAAAGAAACCAAAACTGCAGCAACAAACAAAACAAATGAAGCCCAGAGTACTTCTGCAAGGGCTAGCTCCTCCCTAAAAGCCAGAACTCCACTCGCTGAACCAAATGGCTTCCTAGTCAACCTTTTCTTAAGCAAGAAAAAAAAAGGCTAAGAGAGCCAAACCAAAACCCCCTATCTGGAGGCCACCAAATGGGAGGAAAAAGTAAAAATCTAGGAGACCCAAATAGTTAGACTTATTAGTCCCATTAACCCTGTTATTACTGATTTCAATCCCCACTATCTCTTGATCATTCCTCATTCTCAAGGGAATTGGGATGATACCATTCTAACTACTTCTTGCTAAAATGGTGCGGAGGTCAAGGTTAGAAGAGTAGAAACTTTTGCTTTCATTTGAAATATTCCTGGGGCACCTGGGTGCCTCAGTTGGCTAAGCATCCAACTCTTGATCTCAGCTCAGGTCAGGAGTTTAAGCCCCATGTTGGGCCCCATGCTGGGCATAGAACCTACTTTAAAAAAAAAAAATACTCCTTAGTTTCAGGTTGAAACTCAACATTCAGGGCGCCTGGGTGGCTCAGTCGCTGGGCGTCTGCCTTCAGCCCAGGTCAAGATCCCGGGGTCCTGGGATCGAGTCCCACATCGGGCTCCCTGCTCCACGGGAGGCCTGCTTCTCCCTCTCCCACTCCCCCTGCTTGTATTCCCTCTCTCACTGTGTCTCTCTGTCAAATAAATAAAATCTTAAAAAAAAAGAAACTCAACATTCTACATTACCAAAATTTTTGTACTTTGTTTAATAGTTCTTGTACAACATGCTATACCCTACTTTATGATAATGTAGCAAAGAAGGAGAACTAGAAATATGGACAATCCATGTTTGAGTAATCCTTGTAAAACTGATCTAATTCCTTGGGGGATCTGAGAAAATAACCCTGAAAACCAGTCAAAATCTGAGTCTGGGACTTGAGGGGTGATTTGTCATAGCCAGGGAGCTTGTTGTCTTATTTTGTCAAGATGAACTTCAACTTCCAAGGAGGTATGATGAACTAGCTAGCACATAAACACCTCCTTGTTTTGTTAAAATATAACCTAAAGCAATTCTATTATCTAAGATTACTGTTGCCAAAGGGTCTAAGGCTTTTTCGTGGGCTGTTATGGCTTGGGCAGTTTCATTCGATATGATTCCTGAAGTCACTGAAAGGATTCCAATCATATGTTCATGTGATGCCACTCCCCACCATGGCAATAATGTTCTCCCAAACATGTACCAGATTACATCTTCCTGATTTCCAGGAAGATAATCGGAATATCTTGTGGCTTCTCTTTTTAACCTATAGAACAGTTTGAAAGAACTAGTCCAATGACTAACTTTATCGGAATTATATATGGAAAAAAGAGGTGTCCAAAAGTCCTAAAAGACATACCTCTCATGCTCCAGCCATTCAAACATTCATATCCCCAGGGGAAATGGTGATATCTACAACAAAAAAATAACCTAGGGGGTATACATAGCACTTCTGTTAATGTATGGGAGTCAGTACTTTCATTTTGAGGGATCACTGAAGACATTGTTTGAAACCAAGAAGTATGGTTAAGTTTAGTGTAATTGGTAAGAAGGCATTCAGAGAGAAGTGTGGTGGCCCCAAGTGGCCAAGTTCTTTCTGTTCTCAGTGTTGTACAGAGAGGAGCAGAGTAAGACAAGTAACTGTTGCTAAAACAGTATATTTCCTAACAGTCTCTGGAAGGTGGTGAAAGGAAAGTCTCTGGAAGGTGGATTCCAATCATTGAATGTGAGAGACTTGTGCTTTGCAATAGGTAAGAAGAAACGGGATGGGAGCAGTGAGGGAGGCCGAACTGATTAACCAAACTCTATAAGCTAATAGAGTGAGTTGATTTAGGTATATTGAAAAATTAATGACCAGAGAAAGATTGGCTATAGGCATTACTACTGGGTTGCCGTGGTCATGCACCGAGTGGGGCTTAGGGTGACATCTTGAGCAGTGAGAAAGACTGCCAGCCTTGGCCAATGTTTGAGAAATCCTAATTATGGAATTATCATTTCAAGTTTGAGAGGTTGTGAACGATAGAAAAATGCAAAGGGAAAAGGAATAACATTCATAGTATATAAGCTATTAGTAGGTCACAGGCTATTTGTTCCTTATCGATTGGTTTCTTGGACCACTTCTTCTAAGTAGCAGTTTCCGGTCCATCAGAGACTTGATGGTCCGAGTAGCGTTCTTCTCTATGTTCTCCTTGCCAACAGGGTATAGGGGATCTGTGGATTCTTGTGGAACCAGCTTAATTGGAGTGTGGTGAATCTACAGTTGAATACCCTTCAGTTTCACTGAAGGGTGGTCAACAGCACATCATAGGGTCCCGTCCAATGAGGATGGAGTTGATCCTGCAGGTGCTTGCTCTTCCAGGTTTTTAACAACACCAAGTCTCCAGGATTTGGGTGGTATAAGGGCACATCTGTGAGGTACATCAACCTGACAGAAGCAAACTTCTATACAGCAGTTAGAATATTTCCCAAAGCTTGAACATACCTAATAGTATCCAATTCCTTACTGTGAGCTCCATCAGGAACTCCCAAGCCATAAAAAGAGTATAGAAAGGGTCTTCCATATAACATTCCATAGGGGCTTAAACCAAGACCACTTCTAGGGGCCACTCTTAACCGAAGTAGGGCAACCAACAAAGTTTCTTGCCAAGTTAAGCTGGTCTCTTGGCAGATCTTTGCTAAAGTCTTTTAAAGTGTGTGGTTCATTTTTCTTGTTTTTCCAGTTGATTGAGGTCTCCAGGAAATGCATAATTTCCATTGAAAGCCCAAGGCATCGGACACTGCTTGTGTGACTTTTGCCATAAATGCCACTCCATTGTCACTCTGAATTGTTAGTGGCAATCCAAACCTACGAATGATTTTGCCTAAAAGTGTCTTGACAGGGGGCCCCTGGCTGGCTTAATCGGTAGAACATATGACTCTTGATCTCAGGGTCGTGAGTTCAAAACCAATGTTGGATGTAGAGATTACTTAAATAAATTTTTTAAAAAAGTGTTTGGACAACTTCTGAAGCCTTCTCTGAACAGCATGGGAAGGCCTCAACCTAACTTGTAAAGGTCTATAAAAATATAAAATATTAAAAATTATCTGTTACTCTCCATGTCGTGGTGAAGACTATCTGCTGATCCTCTCCAGGTTTGGTGCTTCTAAGTTGTTTGTTTGTATGTATTATATATGTATGTATATATGTATGTATGTATGAATGTGTGTGTTTAAAGTAATGTCTGCACCCAACATGGGGCTTAAACTCACAACCCCAAGATCAGGTGTTGGATGCTCTACTGACTGGCACCCCCAAGTCTTATACTTTTTAGAACTGGTGGGGACCCAGTCCTAGGATTGTTCTTAGCACAAATGTCACATTTCTGGACAATCTTTTAGATAATTCTCTGGAGTTTGGGGCCCACAATATACGTTTGGACCCACTGAAGAGTAGCATCTCGCTCATAATGGTGCTTTGGTGAATATGACTATTTCTTCCATAAGATGTTCTGGAATAAGGAATATTCCTTATTCATTATATTTCCAGTTGATTTTCATGACAGCATTGTGCCCAAATCCCCATTCCTCAGCTCTTCTTAGGTCAAGGAATATTTGGGTTGGTATTTAGTTAAGACTATGTCTACCACTAAAGGCATCATAGAGGATTTTGGAGTCTTCATATAGGCTGTCACCTTGGTGGCCTGATCAGCCTGATTATTTCTTTGAGCTATATAATTATTAGGCTTCTGATGTTCTGGGCCATGAACTCCTGCCAGTTCCTTTCGGTTTCATTACTGCAGTTAATAAGTTTAGAACTTCTTGGGTGTGTCTGATTTATTTCCTGCAGTTAATAATCCCCTTTCTTTCTATATGGCCCCATGTGCATGAATCACTGAGAAAGCATATTTAGAGTCAGTATATACGGTTATCCTTTTTCCTTTACCTAAATGAAGGGCCCTTGTGAGGGCAATGAGTTCTGCTTTTTGAGTGGAGGTCTCTGGTGGAAGAGCTCCCACCTACAAAGTTCCTTGGCTGGTAATCTTTGCATATCCAGTTTTCTGTTGTCCTTGGTCCATGAAGCTGCTTCCATCAGTGAACATTTCCATGTCAGGATCCTACAATGGCACATCAGTTAGGTCCGAACAGCTGGAATGAGCTTGTTCAACTATTTGAATACAATCATAAGTGGGTTCCTCAGAGCTAACAAGTAGCAAAGTAGCAGGATTTAAAGTGGAGACAGCCTTCAAAGTAATATTGGGGTTATTTAGTAAAATGGCTTGACATTTGCCCAATCTTCTAGATATTAATCAATATTCCCCTTTTTGCTCTAGTAAGGGAGGCACACAGTGTGGGGAGTTTAGACAGTGATAGGTTGGCCCAAAGTAAAATTTTCTGCCTCTGGTACCAGATCACAGGTGGCAGCCACAGCTCTTAAGCAGACAGGCCATCCCTTGGTAACAGTGTCCAAGTGCTTTGAGAAATAAGCAACGGATCTTCTGGTATAGCCATGATTTTGGGTTAAGACTCCAAAGCTAATTCCTTGTCATTAGTGAACAAATAGATCAAAAGGTTTCTTAATATCCAGGAAGCCCAACACAGGGACAGTTAACAACTTTTCTTTGATAATCCAAAAGGCCTTGTGACATTCTCCAGTCCAGTCAAGAGGCTCATTATCTCTCCTTTTTTGTGCTTCATAAAGGAGCTTAGCTATCAGGCCAAACACAGTTATGTATCCAGATTCAACAAAACCCAGTCAGTCATTCCTAGAAACCTGCACGATTGTCTCCTAGGTGGAGGGGACTGCCACTCAGGCTAGAGTCTCCCTTCTATCAAGGAGCAGATTTCTTTGTCCCATTGAAAGCTCGAAACCCCGGTATTTAATTGTGGGTTGGGAGATTTGGGCCTTTTTCCTTGAAACTTTGTAACCTCCCTCAGCCAAAAAGTCTGGAGTCAAAATAGTATTGAAGTGTGAAGGCTATTTGGTTTTACTTAGCAATTAATATGTCATCCACATATTGGAGGAGAGTCCCCATCTCCAATTAGAGGTTTCTCAGATCTTTAGCTTAGGACTTGCCCAAAAATGGTGAGGGAGTTTTTAAAGCCTTGGGGAAGGATTTTCCAGCAATGTTGTTGCTTACTCTTAGTCTCAGGGGTCTTCCCATTCAAATGCAAACAGTTCACAGGAATCTGAACTGAGAAGGATGTAAAAGAAAGCGTCCTTTAGATCCAGAACAGTGAACCATCTAAAGGGCCCAGACTTGGGGCGCCTGGGTGGCTCAGTTGGTTAAGCTTCTGCCTTCGGCTCAGGTCATGATCCCGGGGTCCTGGGATAGAGCCCCATGTCGGGTTCCCAGCTCAGCGGGGAGTCTGCTTCTCCCTCTCCCTCTGCCTCTCCCTCTGCCACTCCCCCTGCTTGTGCTCTCTTTGTCTCTCTCTCTTAAATGAATAAATAAAATCTTAAAAAAAAAATAAAGGCCCCAGACAAGGTTGTTAAGAGAGTATATAGATTGGGAAGCACCTAGTGGATATATTCTACAATCTGGTTAATGGCCCTTAAGTCTTGAGTGCCTGATTTTTGTAGAGGCAAAGTAGGTGAATTGTAAGGGGATTACCAGGGGCCGATGAGGCCACATTCCAAGAAGGCAGAGAGAATGGGCTGAATGCCCCTTTTTGCTTGTTCCTTTGATGAGTAACGTCTGAGATTCATAATCTTTACCCCAGCACGAAGTTGTTTTTGTTTTTAAAGATTTTTATATTTATTTGTCAGGGAGAGAGAGAGCACAAGCAGGGAGAGTGGCAGGCAGAGGGAGAAGCAGGTTCCCAGAACTCGATCCCAGGACGCTGGATCTGGACTGAGCTACCCAGGCACCCCTCCACCACAAAGTTTAACATGCATGAGTGTCACCGATTGTGCTCATCCTAGCTTCCCATTTACCCAAACATCTGATCTTATTTTGGGTAACTTCTTCAGGCAGCTCTGATAGGACTTCTCCGCCTTGATGTAGTAGCATTGCTTGAAAGACACAAGCTTGCTCTGGTATCCATGCAACCAGGTGCAAAAGTAGCTTCAGCATTCCATTTAGTTAATAGGTCACATCCCTGTAAAAGGATGGGACATTCAGGCATATACAAAAACCTGTGTTTAAGGTGAATTTGTTCTCTCTGGTGGGCTAGTGGTTGTAAGAAGGTTTTAGTCAACACTTCCCCAGAGACTCCCATTACAGCCATGGTTTGATTTGATAGCAGAGAGAGCCGGGAGTTCAGTACTGAATCTGTGGCCCCAGTATCAATGAAAAAGTCTCTAAGTTTGTTTTCCACCTCCAGTGTTACTGGGGGTTCCTTATGGAAAATGATAAGAGGCTTTGCAAGGTTTAAAGGAGCCCCTGGGCCCCTTCATTCCAGGTCACTATCAGCCAATTCAGGCATCTGGTGGGGAGTCTGTTGCTCTGTCTCTTCAATTTATTTGAGAGAGAGAGAGAGTGAGCAGGGGAAGGGACAGAGGGAGAGAATCTCAAGCAGACTCCCTGTTGAGTGTGGAGCCCCACGCAGGGCTCAATCTCACCACCCTAAGATTATGACCTGAGCCAAAATCGGGAGTTGGACGCTTAACTGAACGAGCAACCCAGGCTCCCCTTGCTTTATTTCTTAAAACTTATTCAAACTCCTTTGCTTAGGGACTGCTTTTCTTTTCCCTTTTTTTAAATTCAAGTATAATTAATATACAGTGTTATTTTAGTTTCAAGTGTATGATATAATGATTCAACAATTCTATACATTTTGGGCGCCTGGGTGGCTCAGTTGGTTAAGCGACTGCCTTCGGCTCAGGTCATGATCCTGGAGTCCCGGGATCGAGTCCCGCATCGGGCTCCCTGCTCAGCGGGGAGTCTGCTTCTCCCTCTGACCCTCCTCCCTCTCGTGCTCTCTGTCTCTCATTCTCTCTTGCAAATAAATAAATAAAATCTTTAAAAACAAAACAAAACAAAACAATTCTATACATTTTTAATGCTCATCAAGATAAGTGTACTCTTTTTTTTTTTTTTAAATAATCTCTATGCCCAAAGTGGGGCTCAAACGCATGACCCAGAGATCAAGAGTCACATGTTCCACCAACTGAGCCAGCCAGCTGCCCTAAGGTAAGTGCACTCTTAATTCCTTCATCTATTTCACCAATGCTCCCACCCACCTCCCCTCTGGCAACCACCAATTTGTTCTCTGTATTTAAGAGTCTGTTTTTTGTTTGTCTCTTTTTTCTTTGTTTGTTTGTTTCTTAAATTCCACATACGAGTGAAATCAAATGGTATTTGTCCTTCTCTGACAAATTTACTTATTTCACTTAGCATCATACCCTCTAGGTCTATCTATGTTGTTGCAAATGGCAAGATGTCATTCTTTTTATGGCTGAGTAATATTCCATTGTGTAAATATACCATATCTTCTTTCCTTTTAAAAAGTTTATTTATTTATTTATTTATTTATTTATTTATTTATTTATGTATGTATGTATGTATGTGAGAGAAAGAGAACATGAGAGGGGGGAGGGTCAGAGGGAGAAGCAGACTCCCTGCTGAGCAGGGAGCCCAATGTGGGACTCGATCCTGGGACTCCAGGATCATGACCTGAGCCGAAGGCAGTTGCTTAACCAACTGAGCCACCCAGGTGTCCAAAAAAGATTTATTTATTTATGAGAAAGAGAAAGAGCACGCATGGGATGGGCAGAGGAAGAGGAAGAGAGAATCTCAAGCAGACTCTGTGTTGAGGGCAGAGCCTGATGCAGGGTTCAGTACCACAACCCTGAGATCATGACCTGAGCCAAAACCAAGAGTCAGATGCTTAATCGACTGCACCACACAAGTGCTCCCATATCTTCTCTATCTTTTCATCTGTTGATGGACACTGGGCTTGCTTCCATATCTTAGTTATTGTAAATGCTGCAATAAACAGAGAAGTGCATATACGTTTTTGAATTGGTGTTTTCATTTTCTTTGGATAAATACCCAGTAGTGGAATTACAGGATCATATGGTAATTCTATTTTTAATTTTTTGAGGAACATCCATACTGTTTTCCACAGTAGCTGCACTAATTTGCATTCCTATCAACTGTGCACAGGGTTCCTCTTTCTCCACATCCTCACCAACAATTGTTACTTTTTGTGTTTTTTATTTTAGCCATTCTGACAGGTGTAAAATGATATCTCATTGTGGTTTTGATTTGCATTTCCCTGATGATTAGTGATGTTGGGCATCTTTTCATGTGTCTGTTGGCCATCTGTATGTCTTCTTTTGAAAAATGTCTATTCAGGTCTTCTGCCTATTTATAATCAAATTGTGTGTGTGTCTGTGTGTGTGTAGAGTTGTATAAATTCTATTTTGTAGAGTTGCATAAGTTATATGTTTTCTATATTAACCATTTATCAGATATATCATTTGCAAACATCTCTCCCATTCAGTAGGTAACTTTTTTGTTTTGTTAATGATTTCCTTCACTGTGTAAAAGCTTTTTATTTTGGTGTAGTCCCAATAGTTTAATTTTTAAATTCATTCTACAAGGCCAGAATTATCCTGATACCAAAGCCAGACAAAGACACAGAAAGAAAGAAAGAAAGAAAGAAAGAAAGAAAGAAAGAAAGAAAGAAAGAAAGAGGAAAAGAAAAGGAAAGAAGGAAGGAAGCTAGCTATAGGCCAATATCTCTGATGAACATAGATATGAAATTCCTCAACAAAATATTAGCAAACTAAATCCAAAAATACATTAAAAAATCATTCACCATGATTTTTTTTAAAAAAGATTTTATTTATTTATTTGACAGAGAGAGACACAGCCAGAGAGGGAACACAGCAGGGGGAGTGGGAGAGGGAGAAGCAGGCTTCTCACAGAGCAGGGAACCCAATGCGGGGCTCGAACCCAGGACCCTGGGATCATGACCTGAGCCGAAGGCAGACGCTTGATTTACCACGATTAAGTGGGATTTATTCCAAGGATGCAAGAGTAGTTTAATATTCACAAATCAATCGACATGATGCACCACATTAACAAGAGAAAGGATAAAAACCATCTGATCATCTCAATAGATGCAGAAAAAGCACTGAACAAAGTAAAACACCCATTCATGATAAATATTCTCAACAAAGTAGGTTTAGAGGTAACATACCTCAACATAATAAAGGCCATATATGAAAAATTCACAGCTAACATCATACTCAGGGGTGAAAAACTGAGAGCTTTTCCTTCTAAGGTCAGGAATAAGACAAGGATGTCCACTCTCACTACTTTTACTCAACATAGTATTAGAAGTCCTAGCCACAACAATCACACAAGATAAAGAAATAAAAGGCATCCAAATTGGTAAGGAAGAAGTAAAACTTTCACTATTTGCAGATGACATGATACCATATATAGAAAACCTTAAAGACTCCACCAAAAAACTACTAGAACTGATAATTGAATTCAGTAAAGTCACAGGATACAAAATTAATACCAGAAATCTGTTGCATTTCTATACGCTAATAATGAAGTAGCAAAAAGAGAAATTAAGAAAACAATCCCATTAACAATTGCATCAAAAAGAACAAAATACCTAAGAATAAACTTAACCAAGGAGGTGAAAGACCTGTACTCTGAAAACTATAAAACACAAACAAATGGAAAGCTATACCATGTTCATGGATTAGGAAGAACAAATATTGTTGAAATGTCCATACTACTCAAAACAATCTGCAGATTTAATGCAGCTCCTATCAAAATACCAACAACATATTTCACAGAACTAGAACAAATAATCCTAAAATTTGTATGAAACCACAAAAGACTATGAATAGCCAAAGCAATCTTTTTTTTTAAAGATTTTATTTATTTATTTGAGAGAGAGATCACTAACGGGGCGGGGGCGGGGTAGAGGGAGAAGCAGACTCCCTACTGAGCAGGGAGCCTGATGTGGGGCTTGATTCCATGACCCTGGGATTGTTACCCGAGCTGAAGGCAGATGCTCAACCAACTGAGCCACCCAGGTGTCCCTAGCCAAAGCAATCTTGAAAAAGAAAAACAAAGCTGATGTATCACAATCCCAGATCCCAAGCTGTACTCCAAAACTGTAGTAATCAAACATTATGGTATTGGCACAAAAATAGACACAAAGATCAATGGAACAGAACAGAGAGTCCAGAAATAAGCCCATGGTTATATGGTCAATTAATCTATGACAATGGAGGCAAGAATATACAATGAGAAAAAGACAGTCTCTTCAACAAATGGTGTTAGGAAAACTGGATAGCTACATACAAAAGAATGAAACTGCACCACTTTCTTCTTAAAAAAAAAAAAATTATTTTTAAGTAATCTTTACACCCAGTGTGGGGCTCGAACTCACAACCCTGAGATCAAGAGTCACATGCTCCACCAATTGAGCCAGCCAGGGACTCCCAATTTCTTATACTATACACGAAAACAAATCAAAATGGGTTAAAGACCTAAATGTGAGACCTGAAACCATAAAACATGAAGAAAACATAGGCAGTAATTTCTTTGACATTGGCCACAGAAACATTTTTCTAGATATGTTTTCCTCAGGCAAGCGAAACAAAAGTAAAATTAAACTATTGGTACTACACCAAAATGAAACACTTTTACACAGTGTAGGGACCCCCTTTCTTAATCCAGCTAAAATCCCACCCCGATAGTGTTCAAGCTTACCTCAGTCTCCAATACTGATGTTCCAGTTGGGATTCATAGTAGGAATGGGCATCATGGATTTGCTCTTAGGGAGTTATTGGGGGTTTTAGTGTGCAGCCAGATAACTTCTTCCCTAGCCTTTTCTAGCATCATGTGGCATTCCTCACTCCTGAGGAGAATATTTAACAAATTTTGTACATCTGTCCAAGTGGGGTTGTGGGTGGCAAAAATAGATGGGAACGAATTTTTCATCCTCTTGGGGTCATCTCTGTAAGTAGGCATCTTGTTTTTCCAGTTAAACAAATTCAAAGTGGAGGGTGGAGAGTGGACTCAAATCATTCCTACAGGTTATACCCCTTCCCCCCCATCTAAGCCTCAGATTTGGGACTTGCCTCAGCAGATATTGTCCTCCCTGGGCACGAGTGGCTCCTTGACCTAATTGAGTTAGGGTATAAGAAGGGGAGATCATTCCTACCTGTTGGCCCCCTGAAGCTGAGGGTCCTGGTTTGGGCTCTGTGGGGGCTCAGGTTGTTGGGACTGGGGCTGCTGAGTACAGGCAGTAGCTCTGGTGCTCCCATAGAGTGGAAGAGCTGTAGGGGAGTTAAATCCACGTAATCAATAAATCCTCCTCCTCTCCCTGGTGAGAATCAGGCAACACAGGCTTTTTAGTGTTACTGGTTTGTTGGAGTAGAATTTTACATCTTTTCTGACCTGGCTTATTTTGATACAAAAGCAAAAAAAAAAAAAAAAGACTGAACATAAGGTATTTCATCCCATTTACCTTCCCTTTTACAAAGCAAATCTAATTGCAAGATGGTATTATATTTTAAGGATCCATTAATTGGCTATTTTTCCCCAGAGTCTAATGAGTATTGTGGCCAAGCAGTGTTGCAAAAGAAGATCACCTTTTTCCTTTTCATAGGTTCATAAGTAAACATTGTCCAATTTTTGAGAATATAGCCCAAAGGGCTGCATGCAGGGATCAAATTTTCATTTCCTATTTTCCAATTAGAACACAGCCAGTTTTATTCAAAGATACCACAAGCTACAGCAACAAATGAACCAAATGAAGCCAAGAGTACCTCTGTGAACAAAGATTTTCTAGTTCCACTCTAAAAGTCAGGGCTTTATCAACTGAATAAACAGCTTCTTAGTCAAACTTTTCTTAAGCAAGAAAAAGAAGGCTAAGAGAGCCAAAGCCAAACCCCCTATTTGGAGGGAACCAAATAGGAGGGAGAAAGAAGCATTTGGTCACTTGTACTGAGGTTACTCACCAAAGAGATGTCTGTCCATACGGAAGCCAAAAGCTGTTTCCTTGCCACAAGAGTTAAATTAACCGCCTGAAGGTCTGCGGAACCAAATTGGGGTGGGGGCCCAAGGGAAAATCCCTAGAATGAAGAGCCTAGGCAGCTGCTTGGATTCGTCACAGGACTCCCTTTAATGGCTGGGGCTATCTAACCAAGGTCAAAGAGCTCCTGGCTGGCTCACCAAATTTGTGACCAAATCCAGATTCATATGACCAATGTGCAGCAGAGCCAATCACTGAGACATCAAGTATGCAGGAAGAAAAGGGTTTATTCAAGAGGTAGCCAAAGGAGGGGAGACTGGCTGGCTCAGTCGGTGGAGATTGTGACTCTTGATCTTGGGGTCATGAGTTCGGGCCCCAAGTTGGGCATAGAGTTTATTTGAAAGAAAAGAAGGAAAAAAAAAAAGGTAGCCAAAGGAGAAGGGAAGGCAAGCCTCAAATTCCTCTCCTCAAAGGGGGAGAGTCAGGGATATTTAAAGGTAAATGAAAAAGGATCTGGGTATGGGAAGAGGAGCTACATGATTTCAAAATCAGATAAAGGGAGATAATAAGTAAGGGAAGGGTTGACGTGATCTCATTTTCTGCATCTTCACAGATCTGCATGCCTCTTCATATGACCCATGATCAGAAAATGGCCCCCTTGGTGTGATTCCAGGGTGGGGTTTTAGGCCCTTCTGTAACAAATATTCATCCACCAGACACTGGCACATGCTCCAAGAGAAGGTTGAGGTCCTAACTGGTTCTGTCTGGTTTCTACTGAAACCCGAGTCTCTGCAAAACAACTAAACCAACATTTTCATATTGTTGTGCCAGGCAAGAATGTTATCTATAGAAACATGGCAGCAGGTTGAATTCTGAGAACAAACAGATTTGGGTAAAAAGTTACCCTTGCACTTACTGGTCCCCTTAGCCCTTAGGTAAGATTTGCTGTTAGCTTGCTTTCTTTTTTTCTTTTTAAATTTTTATTTAAATTAAATTAACATATAATGTATTATTGGTTTCAGAGGAAGAGGTCAGTGATTCATCAGTCTTACATGATACCCAGTGCTCATTACATCACATGCCCTTCTTAATGTCCATCACCCAGTTACACCATCCCCCCCACCCCTCTCCCCTTCAGCAACCCTCAGTTTGTTTCCTATGCTTAAGAGTCTCTTATGGCTTGTCTCTCTCTCTGATTTCATCTTGTTTTATTTATTTTCCTCTCTTCCCCTATGATCCTCTGTTTTGTTTCTTAAATTCCACATATCAGTGAGATCATATGATAATTGTCTTTCAATGATTGGCTTCTTTCTTTTTTTTTTTTTTAAAGATTTTATGTATTTATTCATGAGAGACAGAGAGAGAGAGAGAGAGAGGCAGAGGGAGAAGCAGGCTCCCAAGGAGCAGGGAGCCCGATGCGGGACTCGATCCCAGGACCCTGGGATCATGACCTGAGCCGAAGGCAGACGCTTAACCATCTGAGCCACCCAGGCGCCCAATGATTGGCTTATTTCAAGAAGCCTAACACTCTCTATTCCATCCACATCGTTGCAAATGGAGATTTCATTTTTTTATGGCTGAGTAGAATTCCATTGTCTGTCTCTCTGTCTGTCTCTCTCTCTATCTATCTATCTATCTATCTATCTATCTATCTATCTCACGTCTTCTTTATCCATTCATCTGTTGATGGACATCTGGGCTCTTTCCATAGTTTGGCTATTGTGGACATTGCTGTTATAAACATTGGGGTGCAGGTGCCCCTTTGGATCACTATATTTGTATCTTTGGGGTAAATACCCAGTAGTGCAATTGCTGGGTGGAGGGTAGCTCTATTTTCAACCTTTTGAGTAACCTCCATACTGTTTTCCAGAGAGGCTGCACCAGTTTCCATTCCCACCAACAGTGTAAGAGGGTTCCCCTTTCTCTGCATCCTCGCCAACATCTGTCATTTCTTGACTTGTTAATTGTAACCGCTCTGATTGGTGTGAGGTGGTATCGCATTGTGGTTTTGATTTGTTTTTCCCTGATGCCGAGTGATGCTGAGCATTTTTTCATGTGTCTGTTGGCCATTTGTATATGTTCTTTGGAGAAATATCTGTTCATGTCTTCTCCCCATTTCTTGACTGGATTATTTGTGTTTTGGGTGTTGAGTTTGATAAGTTCTTTATGGATCTTGGATACTAGCCCTTTATCTGATATATCATTTGCAAATATCTTCTCCCATTATGTCAGTTGCTTTTTGGTTTGGTTGACTGTTTCTTTTGCTGTGCAAAAGCTTTTTATCATGATGAAATCCCAATAGTTCATTTTTGCCTTTGTTTCCCCTGCCTTTGGAGACGTGTCTAGCAAGAAGTTGCTGTGGCCGAGGTCACAGAGGTAGCTGCCTGTGTTCTCCTCAAGGATTTTGATGGATTTCTGTCTCACATTGAGGTCTTTCATCCATTTTGAGTCTATTTTTGTGTATGGTATAAGGAAATGGTCCAGTTTCTTTTTTATTTTATTTTATTTTATTTATTTAATTGACAGAGAGAGAGAGAGAGAGAGCACAAGTAGGCAGAGTGGCAGGAGAGGGAGAGGGAGAAGCAGGCTCTCCGCTGAGCAGGGAGCCGGACGTGGGACTCGATCCCAGGACCCCAGGATCATGACCTGAGCCGAAGGCAGCCGCTTAACCAATTGAGCCACCCAGGCGCCCCGGAAATGGTCCAGTTTCATTCTTCTGTATGTGGCTGTCCAATTTTCCTGACACCATTTGTTGAAGAGATTGTCTTCTTTCCATTGGGTATTCTTTCCTGCTTTGTTGAAGATTAGTTGACCATAGAGTTGAGGGTCCATTTCTGGACTCTCTATTCTGTTCCACTGATCTATGTGTCTGTTTTTGTGCCAGTACCATACTGTCTTGATGATTACACCTTTATAATAGAGCTTGAAGTCTGGGATTGTGATGTCACCAGCTTTGGTTTTCTTTTTCAACATTCCTTTGGCTATTCGGGGTCTTTTCCAGTTCCATACAAATTTTAGGATTATTTGTTCCATCTCTGTGAAAAAAGTTGGTTATTTTGATAGGGATTGTATTGAATGTATAGATTGCTCTAGGTAGCATAGATATTTTAACAATATTTGTTCTTTCAATCCATGAGCATGGAACATTTTTCCATTTCTTTGTGTCTTCCTCAATTTCTTTCATGAGTGTTCTATAGTTTTCTGAGTACGGATCCTTTGCCTCTTTGGTTAGGTTTATTCCTAGATAACTTATGGCTTTGGGTGCAATTGTAAATGGGATCGACGCCTTAATTTCTGTTAGCTTTCTAATAGCCAACTCCCTGGGTCCATAGGCCAAAACTAACCAGTTGCTCTATTAAACTTTTCTTGATAGCAAGACCATAAAAATGTCTCCCTTTGAGCAATTATAGAGAGGGGCTGTGTAAAAAAAGTACTGTCCTCCTCAGAGAGAAAACAGTGACGAGCTTCACAGCACTTCCCTGAGGACAGGATGAGACCCAATTTGGTGGTGCTACTAGTGGAAGGCTGATTTCCTGGGCTCAGACTGGGTGATCTGATACAGAATGAATAAATACATGATGATAATCCAGGTAACGGAGTATTATAATGGGTGTCACGTATGGGGCGAGGGAACACTTATATTACAAAATCAAGTGGGAAAATTGGAGATGACAAAAACACAAAAATATCAAACTATATGTAGAAAATTATCAGAGTAAAATTCTCTAAAATATTAACAGTAAAAATAAAACAAAACCAAAAGAAACTACAAACAAAAAAATCAAAGTGGTTACACCATTTTACACTGTCATCAGTAAAAATGAGATTTCCAGATGCTCCATATTCTCACCTTACTTGATATCATTACTATTTTAAAATTTCAGTCATTCTAGTAGGTATATGATAGTACCTAATTCTGGTTTTAATTTGCATATATCTGTTGTATCAACGTGATGATCGAATATCTTGTTATGTGCTTATTGCTATTCTTTGAGTCTACTTAGTTCCATTTATGTGTCTACCTTTATTATGATATCACATTGTATTGATTATTGTACTTGTAATAATCTTGTAATGAATCTTCAAATTAAAAAAATTAAAAAATAAAATTTCCGTATATTTGGAGTACCATTAGCTTTTTTTTTTTTTCCTTTAGTTGTCCAATGGGAAATAGAATGGGGGAAAAGTAATTTTAAAGATGATTGGCGTAAAACGCGAGGAGTGAGGGGCCAAGCCTCGCAGGATCGCTCAGACCTTACCCAGCGGCCCCGGACGCCATGTTTGCGGTCCCAACCCGGACCAGCCACGCTATCCAGGCGCCCTGTGGCGCGGCCCGCCGAGACGCAAGATCCTCCGCGCAGCCTAGAGAGGACGCGGAAGTCGGCTGGGGGCGGGGCCCGAGGCCCCTGCGCGTTGACCCCCGATGCAGTGCAACGGGTTCTGTGAGGGTCGGCGATAGTGTGTCGCTGAGGGCGGACGTCCGCGTGTTGCCCTCTGTTCTCCCGTTTACCTCACCTAGCGGTGCCGCCAGCACCCGAGGGGAGTGGGTGCGGGTCCCGAGTCCCCCGGCGAGGGTCGACGCCAGCAGTGTCTGTCCTTGTGCCCGGGTGGTCGGGGCCGTGCCACCCTCGGTGTCCCCCGACCGTCTCTTCTCAGGCGCGCCCATCCCCCCCTCCTCAAGTTCCCAGCCCTACTTCTCCCCCGAGGAGCAGGTTCTGGGACGACCCCGGGTCATAGTGGACAAACCTCCTGTTGCCGGGGCCGGTGACCTTCGATGATGTGGACGTGGGCTTCAGAAACAGAGTGGACTCGCCTGGAGTGTCCTGAGAAGGCTCTTTACACGGACGTGACATTAAAGAATTACGGAAACGCCATGGCACTGAGTAAGAACTCTCCTGTGACCCACAGTCGCTCCGACTGGAAGGCTTAAGTGCAGTTTCTCACTAACAGACTTTCCGAATAGCAGAGCTCAGCCTTCTTCTGGTTTTGGTTTTTATTTCAATGTCTATTTCTTCCTTGTATTATTTATCTATTTACTTATCTTAAAGATTTATTTATTTGAGAGAGCGAGCGAGCACGAGTGGGGGAAGGGGTAGAGGGAGAGAATATCCAAGCCGACTCCCGCTGAGCCGGAGCCCCATGTGGGTCTCCATCTGAGCCCTGAGATCATGGCCTGAGCCTATCCAGAGTCGGATGCTTAACCGACTGAGCCACGCAGGCGCCCCTGTATTTATTTTTATGCCAGGGGAAAGGCTTGGAATTTGCATGTCCCTTGGCTTGAAGTGTCCCTTATTGGTATGGCAAGCCCTCTTTTGGTGCAAGTGCTGCTGGATGGAGCTGTACAAGTCCTAATTCCCAGTATTTTGACAGAGAGCCTTGAAGTGCTGCTGGGCCCTGAGGCAAGATACTTCTTTCTCTTTTTCCTAAATAAACTCTACCTCCAGTGGGTTCAAACTCACAACCCCAAGATCAAGAGTTGTTAAAAGTGGGCAGTTTTGTAAGCATTCTCAATTCTTGCCTTTCTCATTGCTAGAGTTCTGTGTAAGCACTCCCCACAGCAGGATCCTGGGCCTGGGACTGACTGGTAGCTTTTAGGGTGGCTGCCCACTGCCAGTCTTCTTTTCATCCCAGACACACAAAAAAGACTTGCCACCAGGCCCATCCAGGCCTTAGAGTATATTCTGCCCCTCATAGCATATTTCTCCAACTTCCCCCAAATTTAGGAAATGAGTCTTTAGTTCTTTTTGTCACTATAATTCTGTATCAGAATGTTTTAATTAAATTAAATTTGGAGGGACATTAAGGTAGAAGATTCCCATCTGGAGTTTGCCAGCCCCCCTACCCCCTATTTTGTAGTTAGAAAAGGAGTCCTGCAGTGTAAGTGTTGGAGAAAGTATGTACAAATGGGATGGAGTTGAAATCCACCCTTGATTACAAAAGGGTGGTAGAAAAGAGTTTCCCAGGGTACCTGGAAAACCAGAAACACAGACCAGGCTTTCTACCCATTTTCTGTAATTCTTTGGTGATTGGCAGAAAAACCTTTATCTGAGCTTTTTTTAGGTTAGAGTGGACAGCAAGATAGTGGGAAGCTGGGAAGTCTACATTGGTCATGGGAAAAGAGGAAAGAAGGATGTAAATGGAATATCTAGAGCCAGTGGGTAGGAGCCAAGGGGCAGGAATGAGGAGGTCAGTTAGCCTGTCTGGAGCCATGAAATTAGGGGGCTAATCAGCAGAGAGTTGCCCTCATACCCTGATTCCTTAACATGCTCATCCTTTTTCTTGCCCACGAATAGGATTTTCAGTCTATAAAACTGAAGTGATAAGCCACTTGGAAAGTGGGGAAGCCTTGTGTATCTGGGCTGGACAAAGAACCATAGCCAGGTGAGTGCAGGAAGGCCTTTGAGACCCCTGTCCTGCTCTGCCTTCAACTTGTACCTATTACTGTAGAAATTCTAAAGGCTTGTGAATTCTTTTGTTCAGAATATAAGTTCATTCTAGTTAGTTTTCTCCTCCTGGTTTATTTTATTTTATTTATTTATTTTTGGTTTCTTTTACTATTATCAATGACTATCCAAGCCTTTTCTCTGAGGTCTGAACTGTGGTTCAGAGTTACCGTGAAGATGGATTTCTTCCCACCCTCCTCGATTCCCAATGGACTTAGGATTTTTAAGTGAGCAGAATGTAGTAGCATTTACAGGGTTTTTTCCCCTCCTGTTATTAATTAATTAATTAATTTTTATTTTTAAAGTGATCTCTGTGCCTAACATGGGGCTCAAACTCATGACCCCAAGATCAAGAGTCACATGCTCTATTGACTGAGCCAGCCAGGTGCCCCTAGCACTTCCAGTTTTTGTGTGTTCTATTTAGAATCTGCATTTTCATTTTTCTTTGGAAATGGAGGCAGAGTAGAGAATGGGTCTTTGGATCTGGACCCCCTCAAAATCTCAGAACCCTCCTGTTCAAATAAACACCAGTCTGAATCCAGTGTCCCCTCTTCTGACATTGGACTGAGAAAAGGTGTCTCTGGGTGATGGCAATGGGACCTCCAGCCCGCCTTCCTCAACTCTGTCCCCTTCATGAAATCAACAGGACTTCTCATCCTGGGGAACAGGAAGAGGACTGGAAAGTTATCTTGACCCAACAGGCCATGATTACAGGTTTGCCTAAGGTGAAGACCTTCCCTGGTTACTCGAAGGGCCAAGAGCTCATTCCTGTTCTCTCCTGGTTGCTGGGGGTTGGGCACTGGCCCCAGTGTAGGATTGATGCACTCCCTATGATCCAGACAGCTTGGCTCAGTCCTCTTATAGATTTGCTAAAGGCAAAAAGAATAACTTCAGCCACCAGACATTGAAACAGTTGGCGCTTTATTGCTGATAAAGTTGAACATTTGATTGTCAAATTCTGTTTAAAAACAAAATCCAATAAAGCCAGTGTTTTTATTCATTTTTATCTCCATGCTCTAATCAGTAGACGAGGTTGCTGATAATGATCCTCTCCTGGTTTAAGAATGAAAAATCACACCTTCCAAAAAAACTAGCATATCTATTTAAATAGTGCTACCAGGACTACAAATTATTATTACTATTTTATTTTATTTTATTTATTTATTTTTTTTAAAGATTTTATTTAATTATATGACAGAGAGAGACAGCGAGAACAGGAACACAAGCAGGGGGAGTGGGAGAGGGAGAAGCAGGCTTCCCGCCGAGCAGGGAGCCCGATGTGGGACTCGATCCCAGGACCCTGGGATCATGACCTGAGCCGAAGGCAGACGCTTAACGACTGAGCCACCCAGGCGCCCTATTATTACTATTTTAAAGGTTTTATTTATTTAGAGTGAGTGCATACGAGTGGGGGGAGGGGCAGAGGGAGAGAGAATCTCAAGCAGACTCTGAGCTGAGCACAGAGCTGGTCTCAGGGCTCGATCTCACGATCCTGAGATGATGACCTGAACCAAAATCAAGAGTTGGGATGCTCAACCAACTGCACCACCCAGGCATCCCCAGGACTACAAATTATCAAGTAAGCTATCAGAATTACAGACTTTAAAGTCTTTAAATAAAGATCACTTTCCCAGGATATATTAACAATGTCTGAAGTCCAGGAGTCTTGAAAGACTCCTTAAAACTAACCTTGATAAGGGGCGCCTGGGTGGCTCAGTTGGTTAAGTGTCTGCCTTTGGCTCAGGTCATGATCTCAGGGTCCTGGGATCAAGCACCACCAACTCCCCCCACCAACCTTGGCCTCCCTGCTCAGTGGGGGGTCTGGTTTTCCCTCTGCCCCTCCCCCCCTGCTGGAGCATGCTTGCACTCTCTCAAATAAATAAAATCTTTAAAAAAATAATAACCTTAGCAAGAACACTTTTGGGACATTTGAATAGTGCTTGCTTTTCTGCAGCTGTTAGGAGAACAGAGAAATATTTTTTTCCCCCTGATCTTTTTTCACCAGTAGTTGGGGAGTTCTGTAGTTTCAAAGCCAGATTGGAATTCTGTTAATTAGTATAGGAGGAGGGAAAAGAGAGGCAAATTTGAGAAGCTAAAAATTCACAACATAGGAAGAGGGCTGAATAGGATAATTATCAGATAGATCATGGGAATGTAATGGAGGCCTGTTTTCTATCTGTAGAATTTGGAAGATACTTGTTAGGTGGAGTGCACATCAAATTTCAGTCCCAGCTGTTGTCCGCCACGGCCATGGGCTTGGGCCTCCTGTCATTACTGCACCGGTGGCTCCTGAGCCAGTTGCTGACCTGTAACCCCTGGAGTCCAGTGAGGAAAGGGGGACAGAGGTTCACTGGTAGCACAGCCCCTGACCCCGCTGAGTCCAGGGGGAGCCGCCGCACAGAATAGCCCCCTTACTCCCTCCTCCCTGAGGCTGGTGTGGAATCAGGGATCTATGGAGGGACCGGGGACTGAGAGATCACTGCTGTCTGCCTTTCCTTCTGCAACACTTCTCCCTGTCTCAGCTCTGGGAACCGGGCCCTCATCCTCCCTGTAGAGCCTCTCTGCTTTCAGTCCAAGGATTCTGGAGAGGAAGATCCCCAACTTCTGTGGGGAGTAAGCCCTTGATATAGGCCTCCTGGGTTATTTACTAATACGCCGTGGTTTGAAAAGAGTGGTTTCTTCCTGCCACATAAGTAGGTAGTTGTCGGTGAAGAGCTGGAATTTACCGGAGGCCTTAGGGAACATGTTGATTTTAATTGGGTAGCCGTATATCCCAGTGTGTTTGAGGCATTTCCAGTCAAGACCCGATGTCCCCGTGGGACTGTTAATAGCATTCCTTTCCACTGTGAGAAGTAAGAAGTACCCCCATCGTGACAATAAATCATATGGTCCCTGGACTTCTCGGACAGCTCACATTTGCTGCAGGATTGGTTCCTGCCCTTTGAGTTCCCTGCCCGGTCGTTCGGACTGGAACCAGTCAGACCAGCTTGCCCATGGGCCCCTCAGCTGTGCAGCCCTGGACTGCCTTTCTTACCCCAGGTCGGTCATGCGGCCGGTTTCTGTCATTGATAGGGCCACTGATGTGGGAGGAGAGAAACTGTTGCTGTGTGCTGTAACAACGTCCTCCCCGAGGGGACACTGACAGCTATTTGAGACCCAGTTGTAAACACACCGAAGAGAAGGAAGCATTGACGGGGGGTGGCCTGTCAACCACCTGTGAAGTTCCATCACTCTGAATTGTTCTTTCCTGCGGAGACTTGACCGCACAAGTCAGGCAGCTGCAGGGTAGATGTGGGCTGTTAGGCTAGTGCCCGCTTTTCAAATACGCTGAATTGGGGCGCCTGGCTGGCTCAGGTGGTAGAGCATACAACTCTTGATCCTGGGTTGTGAGTCTGAGCCCCAAATTGGGTGTAGAGATTACTTAAAAATAAAACGTGTAGGGGTGTGTGGGTGGCGCAGTCGGTTAAACGTCCGACTCTTGATTTCGGCTCAGGTCATGATCTCAAGAGTTGTGGGACGGAGCCTGATTGAGATTTTTCTCTCTCCCTCTGCCCCTCCCCCCACTCATGTGTGTGCTCACGCTCTTTCTCTCTCTCTGTCTCTCAAAAAAGAAATAATAAAATAAAATCTTAAAAAAAAATTGGGTGCCTCAGTGGTGCAGTCGGTTAAACGTCCCGACTCTTGGTTTCAGCTCAGGTTGTGATCTCGTGGGTTGTGGGATCGAGCCCCGCATTGGGCTCGGTGCTCAGCACGGAGTCTGCTTAAGACTCTCTCTCATGGGACACCTGGGTGGCTCAGTCTTAAGCAGCTGCCTTTGGCTCAGGTCAGGACCCCAGGGTCCTGGGATCGAGCCCCGCGATGGGCTCCCTGCTCAGCGGGGAGCCTGCTTCTCCCTCTGCCTGCCACTCCCCCTGCTTGTGCTCTCTCCTCTCTGACAAATAATAAAATCTTAAAAAAAAAAAAAAAAGACTCTCCCTCTGTTCCTCTCCCCTGCCCAAGCTCTCTCTCTAAAATAAATCTTTAAAAATAAATAAATAGGGGCGCCTGGGTGGCTCAGCCGTTAAGCATCTACCTTCAGCTCAGGTCATGATCCCAGGGTCCTGGGATCGAGCTCCGCATCGGGCTCCTTGCTCTGCGGGAAGCCTGCTTCTCCCTCTCCCACTCCCCCTGCTTGTGTTCCCTCTCTCGCTGTGTCTCTCTCTGTCAAATAAATAAATAATCTATAAATAAATAAATAAGGTGAATTGAGGTACTTCTGGGGAGTCCCCCCTGTCCAGGGAGCCATAGCAACCCCCACCCCCACTTCACTCACATTTCCATTTCTTCCGTGGTGCCTAAAGACTTGCGAATTTATGAACTCAGCCCTAAATTTCCCTTTCTACCTTTGTTAGCTGTTGTTCACAGTGGAAAGAGATGGAGAAGCGTACCGGCTTCTCAGGCTGGCTTTACAAGCAGGGTCACCACAGGTGAGACAGGCCCCGCCTCAAGTGCTTACCACCGTACCCGAAAGAATTTTGGAGCGAATAGCTAACTTTTACTGGGCAGTTCCCACTTGCCAGGGCCTGTTCTAAGCATTTACATGTCCTGGTAACCTAAAGGTTTCTCTGCCTCTACCATTTACAGGTAAAGAAACAGATTGATTAACTTGCCTAAGGTCATCTGAATGAAAATTGAAAAATAAAATTATTGCTGCTTATTTTCTGATTATAGAAGTAATTCTTGTTCAGTATAGAAAATTTGGAAAATACAGAAAAATAAGACCTAAATTCACAAAACTGCAGAATAAAACAAGTCATCTCTATTTGTACCCTGAGACATAACCCCATGTTTAGTAAGGTTCTGCCAGGTTTTTTGCCTCTTGAGTAGTTTTTTAAACATAGATGGGACTACTTGATACATGTGTTTTATAACCTGATTTTTTATATGCCCTCTATTTGTGGACATTTTCCTGTGGCAATACCTACTTTTACATCATGTTTTTTAATGGCTGTATCGTCTTATACATGTGCACTATAATGAATTTTATTCTTAACTGATTCTCTATTGTTGGACATTTATGTAACTTCCAAGCTGTTATAATTAGCCAGCATGTGAATTTACAATGAGAAATATATCTGGCAAGGGAACAAGACTATTTCTGCAAGTTGGGCACACATCTTTTCCCTATAAAAAGGATATAGAAAGTCAAATTATATCATAGAATTCAAAAAAAGGGCATTGATCTTAATAACCTGCATCAGCAAGCTACGTGGTAGCCTGTTAATACACATTTGAAGATGTTTAAATAAGATTGTCTATATCATAGCTTTCCAAGTTACATCAAAGACAAAGCCCAAATCACACACATCTGGGCCTTCTGATCCTCACCTTCAGAACTAGCCTGAGGTGGGTGGGTTCTGCAGGTGATTAATCTTGTCTCTCCTGCCACTCTTAGGGTACTAAGTACCTGCCATCTCATCTCCATGGTCTGGCACCTGAACATTTTACATGGCTGTCCATCATCTATACATACTACCTTGTCATCTTTGTCCCCCATAATTTACCTCTCATTGCCTTGTGTGGAGAGAATCCATGTGTTTGTAACATCTAAGTAGTTGATTGACAAAAGGTGTATTTGCTTTATTTTATTTTTTTAAGATTTTATTTACTTATTTGAGAGAGAGCACGAGAGTGGGGGGAGAGGGAGAGGGAGAAGCAGACTCCCCGCTGAGCAGGGAGCCCGATGTGGGGCTCCATCCCAGGACTCCGGGATCATGACCTGAGCCGAAGGCAGACGCTTCACCAGCTGAGCCACCCAGGCGCCCCTGTGTATTCGCTTTATACACTTAGATGAAAACAGAGATTAGTGGGAACCTATTCAATATCCTTTTCTCTTGGAGACATTTGCAAATTGATTTAATGTGTGTCTGTGGGTAACTTTTTGCTTCAAGCAAAGACTTTGTTTATTGCTATATACAGTCATTTAAAAAAAATCTTCCCCACACACCTCCTATTTGCCAGGTCCTGTTCTAGATGCTTGAGATCATCAATGAACAAAAAAGATAAAATTATTCTTTCCCTCATGAATGTATGTGCAAGCAAGTCGGTTGTGGGCATTATTGAATTTCACTGGGTGGCATCAGTATGCTAGAATCTGCTGAGCCACTCTCTTGGTACAGTTTTAGTTTAGTGTGAGTTTTGCCAGTTTGGATTGCTTTATACACATTTTAACTTAGCTGTATTCAAAAGACAGCTTCAATTGTGTATGTGTGTGTGTGTTTTAATTCTTGAAATGTTCTTATATACACAGTGTGGAGAGTCGTGCAAGAAGGAAAGGGAGAGAAGGAAGTGCACACAACAGGATGCTACATTGTTTCCTTAAACGGTATGTGTTTGAACATTTTCCCTTAAAGGAAGATTCCTGGAGGGCCCCACTTCATTTAGGTTTGCTGTGCTGGTTCAGGTGTTTTTTGAGCTGCCTTTGAAGTGGTTACATGTATGTGGGCCTCAAGTGTGACTAGTCTTTGCCTCTTGAGGATCATTTTATTTTGAAATGTAGCCAAAAGTTATTTAGTGGAATCTGAAGACCAAGGAATTCCGCAAGCCGTTGAATAGATGTTTAGTCAAAAATGTCTGTGATGTGAGCTGCAAGTTTTTTGGACCTTAGGAGTCAAGGGTGTGCAAATTATATGCCATTTGAGGCCCCTTGTCATCATTAGTCGAGCAAGGTTGCTTTCACTTTATTTCCTGTTTTCTCGTCGGCGCACTCCTACCCCCAGAAGTGGGCAATTCTTTTTTTTTTTTTTTTGAAAAGTTTCTTTAGTTATTTAAATAATATCTATCCACAACGTGGGGCTTGAACTCACAACCCTCAAGATCAAGAGCCACATGCTTTTCTGACTGAGCCAGCCAGGCAACCTAGCAATTCTTTATCCTGTTCAATATATATATATTTTTAATTATCTTAAGGTGTACTTCTGTGTAGGGTACATGTATTTTCTATCTTTTAAAAACCATTTCTCTTACTATAAAATAAAATTCATGCAAAATGTAAAAAATTCAGTCAATAAAAGAAGTTGTAAAGAAGAAAATTTACTCATAATTCCACCATCTACACTATGAGCATTTTGATATATATACTTCTATCTTCTGGACATTTGTAGGCTCCGGAGCCCAACACAGGGCTTGAACTCATGACCCTGAGATGGAGACCTGAGCTGAGATCAAGGGTCAGATGCTTAACTGACTGAGCCACCCAGTCACCCCTGGACATTTTAATACACTTACATGTGCCTACCCATATTAACTTAAAATGGAATGATTATGTATAGTTTATGATCCAGTAACAGTTGACTGTGCTTTTTCTTGCTGAGGGCTTTCTGATTTTTCTTCTAGTCTGTACATCTGGAGTGGTTCCTTCTCAGTAGTAGTTGCACACGGTAGAGGCTGTCCTCTTGTGTTCAAGAAGTCTGGTGGAGCGGGCAGTTTCGGACAGTGTGGTGGCTCCATAATGTCATCAGTGCCCCAGGCTCCTTCCGTTTTTTTTTCCACTATCCTCCTTAGCATGTGGCTTCTTTGAGGTCACATCGTGGTCAAAAGATGGCCACTGTATATAAGCTCCAGCAATCCCATTCTCATTCCAGGCAGGAAGAAAGAGGAAGCTAAAAACGCTCCTTAAAGCAACACTTCTCAAAACTTTAAACGCATATGTGAGCCAACAGGGGGTCTTGTTAAAATGCAGATCCCAATTCCATAGGTTGGACTAAATGCCCAAGATTCTGCATTTCTAACAAAGTATCACACTTTTTATTTTTAAAATTTATTTATTTGAGAGGGCGTGAGAGCGAGGGAGATCACAGAGGAAGAAGGAGAAGCAGACTCACAGCGAAGCAGGGAGCCTAATGTAGGACTCGATCCCAGGACCCTGAGATCATAACCTGAGCCGAAGGCAGATGCTTAACTGACTGAGCCACCCAGGCACCCCATCACACTTTTTTAAATAAGAGGACTTGAAAGAATTTTCTGGAAGCCCTGTCTAGTGACTTCCTGGCTTTCATTTCATTGGCCAGAACTGTATCATGTAACCATCCCTGGCTGTGGGAGAGGCTGGAAGATGTGGCCTTTTTAGCTGGACACTTTGTCACCGTGGATACAACAAATGTGTTTCTGTTAGTAGGAAGGGAGAGTGGTGTTGGTAGGTGACTCGCAGCCTCTGACAGAGTGCTCAGATCACACTGGAAAAGCTTTTGAAAAGTCTGTCCTCTTAATTGTCACAATTCATTTATGGTAGAAAGTATGATTTCCACTGCCTACCCTTTATAGAAATTTTTTTCTGGGAATGTTCTCAGTGAAACCAGAATAACTTTGTAATATATATGAAGTGATGGCCCTTGTCACTCTTCCCAGATGCAAATTTCCTCTACTATAGTTTTCCCATTCTGGTTTGTGAAATAAGTGGACTTTGGTGGGGGGTGGGGGGAAGAGATGGGCTAAGAGACTAGCTCTCCTGCTTAGCTTTGCATATTTACTCCACCTTTACATTCAGCCTGGGATGCTGTTTTAACTCCAGATGCAGGTATCTAAGATCCTGTGAGATCTGTCATTATTTCAAAATAAAAAGCTAAAAAATCTCCAAAATCCCGATCCAACTGTAAACAGTATTTTTGAGACATTCTTGAATTATAGGCGTTTTCCATGCAAAAGGTTTTTTGGAAAGTCTTTAAAAATTGAAAGATATCAAAAATATATAAAGTACTCCTACAATCAGGGGTGCCTGGGTGGCTGCCCACCAAAAAAAAATAAGAAAAAAGAGGGAGGTGCCTGGGTGGCCCAGTCAGTTAAGTGTCTGCCTTCGGCTCAGGTCATGATCCCGGGATCCTGGGATCAAGCCCCGCATCGGGCTTCCTACCCAGCAGGGAGTCTACTTCTCGCTCTCCCTCTGCCTCTCCTCCGACCAACCCCCTTGTGCTTTCACTCTCACACACTCTCTCAAATAAAGTACTCCTACAGTTAAAAACAAGCAACATTAAAAAATGGGCCAAGGGCTTGAGTAATAGACATTTCCAGGAGAAGATGCTTAACATCACTAATCATCAGGGAAATGCAAATCAAACCTACAGTGAGATACCACTTCACACCCGTTACCATGACTATTATGAGCAAAACAAACTACAAGTGTTGGGGAGGCTTTGGAGAAATCACAACCCTTGTGCGGCCGCTGTGAAAAATGGTATGGCAGTTCCTCAAAATAATTCAAATAGAATTACCATATGACCCAGCAATTCTGCTTCTTGGTATATTTCCCAAAGAACTGGAAACAGGGACTCTGGTATTTATTTGCACACCCATGTCTATAGCAGCGTTAGTGATAATACAGAAGGTGGAAGCAACCAGGTATCCACCCCTGGGGGACTGGAGAAACGAAACGTGGTATCGTACAATGGAATGTTGCTCAGCCTTTCAAACGAAGGAAATTCTTTTGTAAAAGATTTTATTTATTTGAGAGAGAGAGAATGCAAGAGAGCACAAGCTGGGAGAGCGGCAGAGGGAGAGGGAGAAGCAGGCTCCCCACTGAACAGGGAGCCCGATGCAGGGCTCAATCCCAGGACTCCGGGACCATGACCTGAGCCGAAGGTAGATGCTTAACGACTGAGCCACCCAGGCGCCCCTGAAACAAAGGAAATTCTGCCCCGTGCTATGACATGGATGAACCTCAAAGACATTGTATTAGTGCAGTAAGGCAGTCACAAAAGGACAAATACAGTTTGACTCCACTTATAGGAGGTACCTCGAGGAGCCAAATTCATGGAGATGGAAAGTGGAGTGGTGATTGCCAGGGGCTGGGGGGGAAGTTAGTGCTTAAATGGGTATGGGGTGTCAGTTTGGGCAGATGAGAGAAGTTCTGGAGGTGGTTGCACTGCGGCTGGAATGTGCTTAATGCCATTGAGCTTATGCCTAAAAGTTACTACATAAATTTTATGTTCTATACATTGTACCACAACTTTTTTTTTTTTTTTTTAAGATTTTATTTATTTTTTTGACAGAGAGAGACACAGCGAGAGCAGGAACACAAGCAGGGGGAGTGGGAGAGGGAGAAGCAGGCTTCCCGCAGAGAAGGGAGCCCGATGCGGGACTCGATCCCAGGACCCTGGGATCATGACCTGAGCCGAAGGCAGACGCTTAACGACTGAGCCACCCAGGTGCCCCTGTACCACAACTTTTTAAAAAAAAAGAGTGGTTGCAGGGTGCCTGCATGGCTCAGGTGGTTAAGCTTCTGGCTCTTGGTTTCGGCTCAGGTCATGATCTCAGGGTTGTGGGATGGAGCCCCGTGTCCCCCTCTGCGTGGGCTCTGCGCTCAGTGGGGAGTCTACTTGAAGAGTCTCTCTCCCTCTGCCCCTCCCCTGACTCTCTCTCTCTCTCTCAAATAAATAAATATTTAAAAAAAAAGAGTGGTTGCTGGTTGGGCTTGTTCTTTCAGCCTGAGTGCAATGGAGCAAAGCTGTAGCCAGCCACAGCCCGGCTATGACATGAGTAAGAAATAAGTCTTTGCTATTGTTTAGGAAAATCAAGAAGTAAATACATTTTATGTTTATATCTGAGCATAATAAAAAAATTCGAGAGAAAATGTTTTTCATTAAGTTCTTTGTGTAAAAAAGAATGTGGAAAGTGAATGGATACCTCTCTTAATCCTTTCCTTCAAGGATTTAGAATAAAATCATCCAGATTTCATATAAGTATATATGATTTTTATTTTTTAATTTTTTTTAATTTTATTATGTTAATCACCATACATTACATCATTAGTTTTTTTGTTTTGTTTTGTTTTTTTGTTTTTAAAGATTTTATTTATTTATTTGAGAGAGAGAATGAGATAGAGCATGAGAGGGGGGAGGGTCAGAGGGAGAAGCAGACTCCCTGCTGAGCAGGGAGCCCGATGTGGGACTTGATACTGGGACTCTAGGATCATGACCTGAGCCGAAGGAAGTCACTTAACCAGCTGAGCCACCCAGGCGCCCTACATCATTAGTTTTTGATATAGTGTTCCATGATTCATTGTTTGCGTATAACACCCAGTGCTCATTCAGTACGTGCCCTCTTTAATACCCATCACCAGGCTAGCCCATCCCCCCACCCTCTCCCCTCTAAAACCCTCAATTTGTTTCTCAGAGTCCATAGTCTCTCATGGTTCGTCTCCCCCTCTGATTTCCCCCCCTTCATTTTTCCCTTCCTACTATCTTCTTCTTCTTCTTCTTTTTTTTAACATATAATGTATTATTTGTTTCAGGGGTACAGGTCTGTGACTCATCAGTCTTACACAATTCACAGCGCTCACCATAGCACATACCCTCCCCAATGTCCATCACCCAGCCCCCCCATCCCTCCCAACCCCCACCAGGTATATATGTTTTTTTAAAAGGATCAAGCTGAACTTTGGTTTTCCCCTTACAGCACCTTACTGCATCATGAAACATCTCCAGGTCTTTCCATATAAGTCTACTTTATTCTCTCTGTAGCTCATGGTATTTCACTGCGGAGACATGCCATATCTCCCTGACCAGTGGAGATTTATTATTTGTTACACTTTTAGCCGTTTACTTATTTAGTGGCCCAAGTTGAGATGGTTAGGGTATATGTGGGAAGATTTTTAAATTCTAAAGTGAAGCCCACTTGTCTTCCACAGGAGGGATGCTGGGTACTTACAGTCCATTGTTGCCTCAGAGTCTGGTTTCTGAAGCAGATTTGAATGCAGGGTTAGAACTACAGGGCTGTGCGTACTCCCCCTTCTGGAAATATTCCTGCTTTGTGTGTCTGGTCTCTCCCTGGGCATTGGGAATGGGTCAGGGTACAAGGCAGAGGACTGCCTCTTTTTTTTTTGGTCCTCAGAAACTTTTCCCCCAGCCTCTGCCGGTCGTGGCCCTGAAGCCCCCACCCTCTGCAGAGGAAAGTCCTGAGGCCCGGTCATGGCGGTCATGGCGGCCGCAGCCCTAGCCATTGGGTCTGGTAAGCTTTGCTTCCTTCCGCTGCTTCACGAGACCTTGCCTGGCCACCTAATAATCAATTAAAGTTTGCATTTCTTCTGTGGTATAATAAATATATTTGGCCTTTGGCCCTGGTTCCTGGCACTGAGCTTCTAAAACCCTTTGAATTTCCTGGGTGATAGAATCGTCTCTTGTTACTCTTAAGGAGTCCCTTTCCAAGCACACAGGAGTTTTTGCTGACGAGGGGACTTAGGGCAGGTGGGGTCCCTGGATAGCCTCAGAATGGGCCTGGTCACCAGAGAGACCAAGTAATTGGAGGGTTGCAATTTTCAGCTCCACCAATAATTGGAGGGTTGCAATTTTCAGCTCCACCTGCCAACCTATAGGAAGGGAAGAAGACTGGTTATGAAGCCCAGTAAGACCTGCTGGGCAGTGAGATTTGACGAGTTCTTCCGGGTTGATGAACAAGAACACATCTGTGCCAGCAGGTGGCACAGCCTAAGTCCACGGGGGACAGAAGCACCTACGCTCTGCTTATGATCTCTGCATCTAGCTGTTTAGTCATATCTTTCAATACCTTTGTAATAAACTGGCACTAGTAAGTAAACTGTTTTCCTGAGTTCTGAGAGTGGCTCTAGCAAATTAATTGAACCTGAGGAGGGGGTCATGGGAACCCCTGATTTACAGCCAGTCAGTCAGAAGTGCAGGGGACAACTTGGACTTGGTGATTGGCATCCGCAGTGGGGACAGTCCAGTGGAACTGAGCCCTTAACTTGTGGGATCTGATGCTCTCTCCACGTAGACAGTGTCAGAAGTGAGTTAAATCGTGAGACTCCCTGGGGGGCCTGGCTGCCTCAGTCAGTGGAGCATGTGACTCTTGATCTTGGGATTGTGAGTTCAAGCCCCATGTTGGGTGTAGAGATTACTTAAAAAATAAATAAAATAAATAATTTAAAAAAAAGATTAAAAAAATAAAATCTTTAAAAAAAAAAATTACAGGACACCCAGCTGGTGTCAGAGGACTATTTGGTGTAGGAAGACCCCCAAACAGACACCTATTTGGTGACCAAAAGTGTTGAGAGTTGGGCAGGGAAATACAGTTTTCCCTTGCACCTTCATTGCTGTGGCATTTGCTTGACCACGGCAGCCCTAGCCATCCCTTTCCCTGCTGGAAGACCCTTGTCTTGTTCCATAGCTGTCCTTACTCATCAGGTATAGACAGAGACTCAGAGCCTCCCCTTTACTCTGCTGAAAAATCCCTCGGGGATTATTATTCTGGTGGCAGCAGAAATCCTGTGTTTCGGGATTGGGTGACCTTTGAAGATGTGTGAGGCCCTGGCCATACATGTCACTCATAGGGACTGGCGTTGCCTGGCCCTTCCGAGAGGAATCTCCATTAAGACGTGATGGAGAATTTCGGGAACGTGACCTGACTGGGTAAGAACTCTCTGTGTGTCTCAGTTAATCCATTGCTGACTAAGTCATTGCTGCCACCCATTTGTTGGCATGGACTGAAGCTTTCAGGTTAGTTGGTTTTAGTTTCTGAATCCTTGTAAGCTGCATGGTCCCTCCTGATGAAGAGTGGGCTATTTCTGCTTCCTATAAGTGTTGGGTCTGATACTTCCCTTACTGGAAATGGGCATATTTCCTGGGATCTGAGTTTACCCTCTCCAGCACCCAGGTGATCTGTCTGTATCGAAGACCTTGACCCCAGGAGTTTTACTTCCGGCCTAAGATGGTCGTCCCCTTAGAGAGCAGCCCCGCCTGTTGGCTTCCCGGCCATGTCTGTTTCATGTTGGCAGAAGGCCTAAGGCTGCTTTGGGTCCATTATCTCCCTTTTCCTGTTCCCAGTGCTATGAATAGAATTTTATTTTTCCCAGCCTAATCTGATCATCTTCCTGGAACAAGGGGAAGCATGATGGGTACCAGATCTGCCGGCCACTTGAGGATGGAGGGCTTCGCTCACACCGGTGAGTGAGGGGAGTCCCTTAGCTCCCCTCCTGTGGCAACTCCTTCCCGTGTGCCTTGGGCAGAACGCCGATTTAGATGATTCCTCATTTTCTCTTGGTCTCTTGGCCACCAGGGGAAATCGGATAGAAACTTCTACAGGAATACCCCAGTGTGCATTTCCTCTCCCCTGGGTTAGCCATGAGCACCCGGAGGACGGCCTCTGACGTCTGCCTCTGCCTGGGCCGTCTGCGTGCAGTGAAGACCCCGAGGAGCTTCGCCCGCAGCCGTTCCCCTTTATCTGCTGCTTTGTTTTCTTACCCCTTTCCTTCTGGGGCTTGACTTCATCTCTACACATCAGCTGACTGCGCTGTTCATTCCCTAGGTGTTTTGCCCGGCCCTTCGTTCCTCCCTCTCACTCTGTGTTACCAGCACACTCGGCCTTCCCTGTCGGCTGGCTCTCGGCCCCGTCCCAGCCCCCTTCCCTCCCTTACCGCGACGGCTTGGGAGGACGAGGGCTGCACACCAGCATTCTCTCCTCAGTGCTTCTGTTCTCAGGTTGGTTTTGGTGCACAGTGGCTATCAGGTCCTGCCGGGTTTTTATTTGTCAGGTGGTGAGGGCGGAGGCAGGAAGGCAGAGGCGGCTGGGAAGCAGGGCATTTCTGAGGACGCTCAGTTTGCAGGGAAGGCGTGGGGAGAACTCCCAAAGGCTGGGCCCCAGAGATCTAATTTTGTAGAATCTCCTGAGTCCCGAGAAACCACAAGAGGTCTTAGAAGAAAAGATCCTTCAAGTATGGCGAGTGCGGGAAGAGGTCCCCTGGGAAGTCACGACCTCCTGCTTGGCAGAAAATCTGCTGAGAGAGGTCTGTGCTCTCCCGTTCCTGCGGCCCACAGGAATTGCGCTCGCCAGCAGTCTGATTGAGGTAAGGAGCGCGAGGAAGCGCCGAGAAACAGACACGTGCCCGGGCGTCGGTGTGCTCACGCCAGAGTGCACTCCTGCAGCAGGTGTGGGCAGTTGTGTGTCTCGGGCTCCGAGCACCGCAGCAGACGGAAGGCCCGTGGCAGTGAGCAGCGTGGCAAAACCTTTAGCGCCAGCTCCCAGCTTCCCACTCCGGGCAAGAAGTCTCCTGAGTGCTGAGGGTGGAGAGAAAGCCCCAGGAGTCAGTCGCTCAGGCTGCTCATCGGTTACTTCATAATCGAAAAAGCTCCGTGAACATAATGAGTGTGGAAGAACCTTCCAAGACGAGGAGGCGCTTTCTCCTTTTCTTCGCGATGGGAGGGAGTATATGTGCGTCGGTAAGGAGTGCGGAGAGGCCTTTTCTCAGGAGGCTGCTTTTCTTTGTTGTAGATGTGGGAAGGCCTTTAGGAGGAATCCCAACCTTATTGATCGTCAGAGACTCCACTTCGGGGAGAGGCCTTGATGGGGAGGAAGGAGGGCAGAAAGGTGGCCAACAATCACCAAGACCGTCATCAGCATAGTAGGTTTCATACCATTTCCAAGCCTGGAGTCTGACTAGTGGGAAAGCGGAAAAAGATCATCCCTTCCCTTCTCCCAGAATGGATGCAGGAGACCGAGGGTGCAAACACAGCAAGGAGGGGAAAGCCTTCCCTGTGGCTAATTCCAAGCCGTTTCTGTAAAGGGGCCAGAGAGTAAAAATGCTCGGCTGTGGGCTATCGGCCCGGCCCTGCTGTAGGAGCATAGAAGCAGCCAGAACTATGCACGCCGAGGAGTGTGGCTGCCTTCCAGTACGATTTGCTTTACGAAAACAGAGAGCCTACCGGGTTTGGCCTGCAGGTCCTACTTTGCCAACCCCTGTTCCAGAGAGAAAGCCTCTTGAGAAGCCTTGATAATCAGAGGATGGAGTCACGAGACAGGATTCCTAATGCAGAGAAACCTCGGAACAGCACGATCAGTGCAACAGAACCTTCAGGGCAGTGCTCCAGCCTGTCAGAGGGCGGTAGGAGAGGCCTGAAAGGTCCAGAAACCTGGGTTTTGCCACAAAATAGCCGAAGGACCAGCACCCAGTCACTCAAAAGCCACGGAGCTTTTATGAGAAGAACAAGAGAGTACATCTGAGAGTGCTTCCAAAATGAATATGATAAACACATATATTAATTTTTGTAAGTGATCTCTACACCCACCGTGGGGCTTGAGCTCACAACCCCAAGATCAAGAGTCGCACACTCCACTGACAGAGCCAGCCAGGCGCCCTGCTATGGTAAACACATTTAAAATGGTGATTTATGTGAAAAGATGTTACTCATCCTCCAAATAGTTTCTGAGCCCCTGCCTCGCCAGGTTCCTGCAGAAGGAAATCGGGAGCAGGGAGGGCAGGTGGTGTTTAGTGCCACGGGACAGGATGATTTCACCGAGGGGATTCGTGAGGGTCGTGCTGGGGGCTCCAACATTCAGCAGTAGGGGGAAGCGAGGGACTCAGCCTGGAAGATTGTGAAAGTGTCCCGTGAGGTGGGAAAACAGCAGTGAGGAGCCGGGAAGGCAGTGCCTGAGGATGGGACAGTCGCCTCCTGGTGCTGCTGCTGAGCGGGCAGGCGTAGGACTGGGCAGGGACACTGGCTCTGTTGAGGGCGCTGTCTGAGCTCCCCGCGGCTGCACCTAGCACCTAGCACTTAGCACCTAGCACCAGCCAAGCGGCTTAGAACAATAGGAATTCTCAGGGTTCTGGAGGCCAGAGGTCCAAAATCAAGGTACCAGCGGGGCCGAGTTCCCTCTGCGGGCCCTGGGGGATAATCCTTTGCCTCGGCCAGCTCCTGGGGCTCCCGAGGCTCCTTGGTTTGTGGCCGTGGAACTCCATTCTCCGCCTGTGTCTTCTCAAGGCCTGCTATCCTGTCCGTGTCTCTTCTGTGGCTCCTAGGACACTTGTCTTTGGATTTAGGGCTCCTCTCGTAATCCAGGATGATCTAGTCTCAAGATTCTTAATTACATCGGCGAACACCCTTTTTCCAAATCCGTTTGCACTCCGAGGTTCCAGGGGTTAGGACGTGGACGTAACTCTTGCAGGGGCACCTTCTGGCCCGCTCCAGGTTTTGCTGGTGAAGTGATGGTGACAAAGCCAGTAACAAAGGGAGCCGGTTCTGAAGGGATTGGGGGAGGGGAGGGAGAGGGGAGTGCAGCCGCAAGCCAGTGTGGAGCTGGAGGGTAAGACTGAGTCACGCGCACCGATGAAAGCCGGGATCCTCTGATACCCTGCTCTCCCTGTTGGATGTAGCACCCCCTCCCCCCCCCACACACATGTCATGGCCTTTCTGGAATCAGCCGTTGCAGTGGGCGCATTGTATCAGGGTCTTTAGAGGCCACATGAGCTTCCCCCGGGGGTGGGGGGATAGCATTGCCAAGGCCGGGGGGTGGGGGGGGGTGGCCAGGAGGTAAAAGAGATGAAACTCGCAATGGCCCGACTTCCGTGGGCACTTCTGGAAGGCCGGCAGGCGGTGCCGGGGGCTGGCAGAAGCCGGTTACCTGCAGTCGTGAGGCGACTCTCCACCAAACAAATGGCATGTCCTCCCCCAACCACAGGAAGCCTGTCCTCACTCACTAAACCCACCGTGCAAACTTGCAGGAGGAAGAGGTAGTCTTCTTGAATGCCGGGCACCCACGGGAGGCTTGCCATCGGGCCGGTACCCAGATCTCCGACGGGAATGGCTCACCCCGGCTATTTCGCCTAGAAAATCTCAAACCGGGATGCCAACAGTGGTGCGCTTTCGGGAATTGTGAGTTGAGGTCATCTCAGCCTTGAACAAAAGAGAACTAAACAGAAGATCTCAGGTGGAGGCTTTGGCCAGGATAGGCCGCGTTGCGATGTGCAGACAGACGGTGGTGTGGCAGAGGAAGTTACTCCCTGGAGGGTTAGCACCGGGAGGACGACGGGGCGTGTGTGGAGGGGCGGAGGGTGTATTTCAAGTCTCAGCTGAAACCCATTTCAGAAAGACAGCCCTGAGTAAGTGGGGTTCCCTGTTTCAGCTCACCTGTCCCATGTTGTTGGCCTGGGAGCGTCGCTCCACCATGGCGAGGTCTGGCCCAGCGTTGCCCCCATGGACCACATGGACCGCAGAAGGGGAGGCAGACCCCGCTGGCTCCCACATCTCGGAGAGAGCTTTGTCCCGAGCAGTTGCTCTGTGCTGCCTGGGGGGGACACTGCCGCCTCCGCCCTGCAGGAGCCCATCTGTGAGCTCTGACCCATGCACAGCTCCCCGCCCACCCCCCGTGGCAGGGTGTGCAGGGAGGTCTCCCGCAGTCACTGAGGGCGGGCTATATGCAATCCTCCCTCTGCACCGCTGCCTCTCCAGCGGCCTCTTGGCACCTCGGCGATCGCTTGCTACCTCCCAGCTCTTCCCCTTCCCTGTCCTTATTCCCAGACTGAGGAATGCCACCCTGAAGTATTTCCTTTGAGCCACCCCACCCCCAGGCTCCCCACTCTCAGCCAGCCCTAGGTGAGAGACGGCGCAGTGTGCTACCCCAGCACCAGCATAAGGCCCTCCGCCCCTTGCCTTCTCCCCTGGGCAGAAGTACTTCAAACCGTCTGCTGGAAGCAAACATTTCTATTTTGGGGGGCGCCTGGGTGGCGCAGTTGTTAGGCATCTGCCTTTGGCTCAGGTCATGATCCCAGGGTCCTGGGCTCAAGCCCCACATCGGGCTCCCTGCTCAGCAGGAAGCCTGCTTCTCCCTCTGCCTGCCATTCCCCCTGCTTGTGTTCCCTCTCTCGCTGTGTCTCTCTCTGTCAAAAAATAAATAAATAAATAAATAATCTAAATAAATAAACTTTTAAAAAATTTCTATTTTTTTTTTTAAGATTTTATTTGAGAAGGAAAGAGAATCTTAAGTAGACACCACACTGAGAGTGGAGCCCGACTCGGGCCTCGATCTCACAACCCTGAGATCACGACCTGAGCCAAAAATCAAGGGTCGAATGCTTAACTGACTGAGCCACCCAAGCGCCCCAAATATTTCTACTTCTACATACGCTCCTGGGTGTGTTCACACACGGGCATTGCTCTACTCTCTACGAGCAGGTGGGCCAGACACACACAGCCTCTGAGGTTTGACGTTGGAAATGGAATTACTGGAGAAGCTCACTTTCTATGTCGTGTGCCTCTAATGTTTTCTGTCATCAGAATGAGAAATTAAAATACCGAAAAATATGTGTGTGGTTGTTTACTAACCACTAGTTACTCGTATCTTTTGTATGCAATGTTTTCAGGATGAGGGCTCAATTCAGCTGATCTTTCCATACATTTATTTCTCTTGAAATTTAATTTTGACACACCAGGTCCACATGGTATATAAAGCACAGAGTAAAAACAATTTATTATATTTTTGGCTAAAGGAAAGTTGTAGAAAAGTAATTTCTATCCAATCAAATGGGCGTTGTTAAAAATTAAAGCCTAGTTCTAATGGGATTGCTGAAAAGGGTGTATGATCTTGGAATATTTAAGAAGTATCTATTTTGTTGCCCGCTGGTGTACTGATGGCAAAGTTTTTTCTAAGTGATGTTTATTTGCGAGTTGTGAAGAGAGGGGAGTGTCCCACAGTCCCTTGGGGACCCATCTTCAGGAGTGGAGTGGACTTCATAACCCGGGGTTCAGCATGGCCCAGAAGGGATGCTCTGGCACCCCGCTCCCCTCCTGACACCTGGCACTCAATGTGTAATCTGAAAAGAAAAACCAGGATAGTTCCTATTGCATAGACAATCAAGGAGGAAAATCCCTGAAATGCTTTTTCAAAAGCAAACTCTGCCTCGCTCTTCCAGTTTCTTTGATCCTGATTCTATTGTGCTATAAACTGTGACATATTTGCATTCAAATTTTATTGTTAAGAAAGGCAATTTCCTCCCCATCAAAATACCATCCACTTTTTTCAAAGAAATGGAACAAATAATCCTAAAATTTGTATGGAACCAGAAAAGCCCCCGCATAGCCAGAGGAATGTTGAAAAAGAAAAGCAAAGCCGGCGGCATCACAATTCTGGACTTCCAGCTCTATTACAAAGCTGTCATCATCAAGACAGCATGGTACTGGCACAAAAACAGACACATAGATCAATGGAACAGAATAGAGAGCCCAGAAATGGACCCTCAACTCTATAGTCAACTCATCTTTGACAAAGCAGGAAAGAATGTCCAATGGAACAAAGACAGTCTCTTCAACAAATGGTGTTGGGAAAATTGGATAGCCACATGCAGAAGAATGAAACTGGACCATTTCCTTACACCACACACAAAAATAGACTCCAAATGGTTGAAAGACCTCAATGTGAGACAGGAGTCCATCAAAATCCTAAAGGAAAACACAGGCAGCAACCTCTTTGACCTCAGCCGAAGCAACTTCTTCCTAGAAACATCGCCAAAGGCAAGGGAAGCAAGGGCAAAAATGAACTATTGGGACTTCATCAAGATAAAAAGCTTTTGCAAAGCAAAGGAAACAGTCAACAAAACCCAAAGACAACCGACAGAATGGGAGAAGATATTTGCAAATGACATATCAGATAAAGGGCTAGTATCCAAAATCTATAAAGAACTCATCAAACTCAACACCCAAAGAACAAAGAATCCAATCAAGAAATGGGCAGAAGACATGAACAGACATTTTTCCAAAGAAGACATCCAAATGGCCAACAGACACATGAAAAAGTGCTCAACATCGCTCGGCATCAGGGAAATCCAAATCAAAACCTCAATGAGATACCACCTCACACCAGTCAGAATGGCTAAAATTAACAAGTCAGGAAACGACAGATGTTGGCGAGGATGTGGAGAAAGGGGAACCCTCCTACACTGTTGGTGGGAATGCAAGCTGGTGCAGCCACTCTGGAAAACAGTATGGAGGTTCCTCAAAAAGTTGAAAATAGAGCTACCATATGATCCAGCAATTGCACTACTGGGTATTTACCCCAAAGATACAAAAGTAGGGATCTGAAAGGGTACGTGCACCCCGATGTTTATAGCAGCAATGTCCACAATAGCCAAACTGTGGAAAGAGCCAAGATGTCCATCGACAGATGAATGGATAAAGAAGAGGTGGTATATATATACAATGGAATATTATGCAGCCATCAAAAGGAATGAGATCTTGCCATTTGCAACGACGTGGATGGAACTGGAGGGTATTATGTTGAGTGAAATAAGTCAAACAGAGAAAGACGTGTATCATATGATCTGACTGATATGAGGAATTCTTAATTGCAGGAAACAAACTGAGGGTTGCTGGAGTGGGGGGTGGGGTGGGAGGGATGGGGTGACTGGGTGATAGACACTGGGGAGGGTATGTGCTCTGGTAAGCGCTGTGAATTGTGCAAGACTGTTGAATCTCAGATCTGTACCTCTGAAACAAATAATGCAATATATGTTAAGAAAAAAAAAGAAGAAGAAGGTAGCGGGAGGGGAAGAATGAAGCGGGGGAAATCGGAGGGGTAGACGAACCATGAGAGACGATGGACTCTGAAAAACAAACAGGGTTCTAGAGGGGAGGGGGGTGGGAGGATGGGTTAGCCTGGTGGTGGGTATTGAGGAGGGCATATTCTGCATGGAGCACTGGGTGTTATGCACAAACAATGAATCATGGAACACTTCGTCTAAAACTAATGATGTAATGTATGGGGATTAACATAAGAATTAAAAAAAAAAAAGAAAGGCAATTTCCCCTGTTAGAGGTGCCCTTCTGGGGGAACTTCTTACAGGGGCCCCCACCCCCTGCACCCGCTGCTTGATAACAAGCCTTTTTGAGGGGTGGCATTAAAGACCTGGGCCTAGACTGAGCCTTGGAGCGCAGAGAACATTCCTTAGTCATCTTGGTGACTCCAGCACTAGGTGTGAATGAATGAGAGGCCTGTGGGGCTTTCACGTGGCCCTCAACCCTGTGCCTGCTTCTGGGGGGAGCTGGGCTTTGCAGTCTGCCCACCCTGCTCTTGAACTCTGGCTCAGGGTGGGAGGGGAGGTGGCCGGCCCCACAAACCTGGGCGGCAGCTGGCTCCAGCGCCCTGGGTCAAGGAACAGTGAGGGCGCCCGGGATGCAGGGGGTGGGGGAGCTGAGAGCACCCCTGCCCCCTGACCAAGAAGCAGGGGTGCAGGGAGGCTGGAAAAGAGTCCCGGCCCAGGGAATGGGAGAGAGTTTACGGCGCTGGGAGGACAGGCAGGAAAAGGTTTCCATTCCTTGAGGAAAAGGAAGGAGAGAGCCTGGTTTTAAAATACCTCCCGGCCTCCGACGGAGGAGGGGGGGCTGGGGCGCGCGGAGCCGCCCCCAAATCGTAGGCAACACAGGCATCGAGCCTCAAGCCTCGGGAGAAGCAGGTTTATGAGCTTTGAAACCCTCTAAGATGTGAGAGATAATATCCATAAAATCCAGGATTGCTAGAAAGCCACAGACTTGCTTCTCCAAACTGCTGAAAATAGAAAGTAGGAAGTGAAATTAATAGCGCTGGGGATGAGAGGGAAACCAGGCCATGTGTGCGTATCTTCAAAGCGAGAAAACAACCCCATCTTAAGAGCACATTACATTCCAGGTGCTGAACCAAGCCATTTCCACTTATTATTTCATTTAATCCTCATAAAAGCCCGAGGAGATAGGTCCTACAATCTTGTGTTATCAATGAACTTCTCTTAGGTTGGGTAACTGGCTCCAAAGTCACAGAGCTGAGCCGTGTTCTAGCGGACTCAAGAGGATGGATTTAATCACTGTGCCCGTAGCTTTGGAACCTTTTCCACAAAGACCCACAGTAAGAGACGGATTTTAGATCTGAACCCAGCACACATGCATCTAATATATAACTGAAAGGAGAATTTCATAAAACAGCATGTACCCTTACCACCCACAGCGCTCTCTAATATTTTCTATTCGTTCTGTTTTATTTAAAAGGAAATGCTAGTCAAGACCTAGTAAATACATTTCCTCATCCATTAATGGGACAGGACCCCCAATGGCCCCTGCGCTTGGAGAAGCACTGCATTACCCCCTCCTGCCAGTGGAGGGGGGTACACTGGACCCAGAAGAGGGCTTTACCAGGCCCCCCTAAATTGCTGGGCTGGAGGGTAAATACCTCCCTGGATAAACAGTGCAGACTGTAAGATCCTCTGGAATCTCTTGGTCCTGATGAATTACACCCCAGCACCGTACGAGAACGAGCCTCACAGACCTTGCAGGAAGTGCTGCAAATGAGACTGGCAGTGACTTAGGAACAAATAATTCGTAAGCCGTTATAAAGGGGTACGGCGTGCCTTCGTGAGGAAGCCTGCACGCCGGATCTCTGTCCTGTTTGCAGTCCTTGCCCGGCGCTGCAGACACGGTGCGCGGGAATTTCAGCAAAGCGCTTGGCTGATTTCCTGAAAGCCCGCAGGATAACTGGGGAACCGAAGGATGGTTTGTGGCTAAGTACACGTATTCTCGGCGGACTGCCTGTCCCAAATAGGGCTCAAAAGAGACAATCCATGAGGGAGTTCTTTGTAAAAACAAAAGCACTCAGGGGCGCCTGGATGGCTCAGGTGGTTAAGCATCTGCCTTCGGCTCAGGTCATGATCCCAGTGTCCTGGGATTGAGCCCCACATCAGGCTCCTGGCTCAGTGGGGAGCCTGCTTCTCCCTCTCCCTCTGCGTCTCCCACTGCTCATGCTCTCTCTATCTCTGTGTCTCAAATGAATAAATAAAATCTTTTAAAAAAAAACGCAGAACAAGTGGAAATGATCATTTATAGATTTAATTGCCTCTGCCTCCTCCATGGCGGTGTGAGCCCTGAGAGGGTGGAGGACTTGTTTCCCCGGCCGCCTTGCGTCCCCAGCACTTAGCCCACGCTACGCCATTTAGTGGCTCCTCAAGGACTCTCGGGGAATGTTATCATTAATTAATCAATATCTGCCTGAAAGAGGATGCCAGGGTTCAGACCTTCGACCTCTCACGGTCCACCTTCTCACGGGTGACACGGGGGGAGGCATGGATGACATATTTACCAAAGTTTCAGGTCGCCCCCAAAACTGGGACAGCCAAAGCACTGGATGACAGAATCGGGGTCCAAAAATAACTTAGCAGCCTGGCATGGTGGGCTGACTCAAGATGAAAAATAATGACGATCTGTGTTCTGCCTGTAGGTCTCAGACTTAGCTTGGGGAGCCCAGGATGAGGGGGGCTAGGGCCTCACAGCAACACGCGTCAGGGACTCGTGGCTTTTATTGGAAGCTAACAAATGAGGCAGCGACGTGGCAAGGTCGCCAACGCTGCAGACTTAACCTGTGCAAATACAAGCTTAGTGAACAGTAGAGGAAGGTCGGAGCCCCTCTACTTCATGCAGGTCAAATGACACTGGGAGACCTGGCTTTGAATGATGAAGGGTCATGGTGACACACTGCAAACCTTCCACAGGTGACTATGTTGAATACCTGTAGGATACCTGTTGCGTAAAGCCCTCCAGAAAGGGGGCGCCTGGGTGGCTCAGTTGGTTAAGCGACTGCCTTCGGCTCAGGTCATGATCCTGGAGTCCCGGGATCGAGTCCCGCATCAGGCTCCCTGCTCAGTGGAGAGTCTGCTTCTCCCTCTGACCCTCCTCCCTCTCATGCTCTCTGTCTCTCATTCTCTCTCTCTCAAATAAATAAAATCTTAAAAAAAAAAAAAGAAAGGTATTGACTGGCTAGATAACTCAGCAGGAAAAGATGTTATATGCAATTAACACAGAATTAACATCTAGAGTGTTTAAGGAACACCTTCACATCAACAAGAGAAAGGCAGGAAAGAGTGAGAAAAGAGGGCACAGGGAATGAGCGGGCACTTGGTTGGAGAGGAAATTGGAAATATTGCCAATCCCAGGCGAGTCTGTGATTCACCTCTAATCAAAGGATTGCAAATTAAAACAACAGGACTCTCTGATAATAGCAGGAGAACTCTCTCCCGCAACCCTCCTGCTGAAACAACTAAAAAAAACTGGATGGAGTGTTGAAAGGAGCCTCTGTAAAGAGCTGACAAGATGGGACAGCATCACTCTGATGGGCACGGGGATCAAGGAGAAGCTGCTCTCTTCCTGAGGACCTCTGCCCACTAGCGGACGGTTGAGCTCTCCTCTTGATGGCCTCTTGAGATGAGTGTGTCTCCACCACAGCCCCGCGGGTGGGAAGTCTAACGGGAGACCCCATTCCTCCCAATAAGCCAGGTTAAGGGTAAACCGGAAGTGGGCCAGTCTGGGAGATCACAGCCTGGCTCTGTCAGCGCAGGTGACCCTGGGTATCCCAAGCCTTGACTTAGAAAAGCTCAGCGCTGGCAATGCCCCCAGGCTCTTGGAAGCAGCAAACACAAATGCTCTGTGGAGGAGATTACCTTCCTTCTGAATTATTCCTACGAATAAGACAACAACCAGCATGTCGTCAAAGATAACTCAGGAAACAAGGAAATCAGGCTCCAGCCCGCTGCCCTAGAAGCCCAATTTCTGCGGCTGCCAGACTCCACGTCTGACCGCTGGGGTCCAAGGGAGTGTGTGGCCCCAGCACCCGGGGGTTGTGTGAGTGTGTGACAGTGTGTGACCCCAACATGCTGGAATGTTCTCCCTGGCCGAGCTGGTCAGGTTTTGTGATAATCTTCTAACTTTAAAAAAAAACACGTGGGTGGCACCTGGGTGGCTCAGTCGTTAAGTGTCTGCCTTCGGCTCAGGTCAGGATCCCAGGATCCTGGGATCGAGCCCCGCATCGGGCTCCCTGCTCTGCAGGAAGCCTGCTTCTCCCTCTCCCACTCCCCCTGCTTGTGTTCTCTCTCTCGCTGTGTCTCTCTCTCTGTCAAATAAATAAACAAAATCTTTTAAAAAATAAAGAAATTAAAATTAAAATGAAAAAACACGTGGTTGGGGGCACCTGGGTGGCTCAGTTAGTTGAGTGTCTGCCTTCGGCTTGGATCATGATCTCAGGGTCCTGGGATCGAGCCCCACATCGGGCTCCCTGCTCCGCCGGGAGTCTGCTTCTCCCTCTCCCTCTGTCCCTCCCCCTGCTTGTGCTCTCTCCGTCAAATAAATGGATAAAATCTTAAAACAAAACAAAACAAAAACAAAAACACATGGTTGAAGAAGGGCCACTTTTTCTAATTTGTATGAAGATGCCCTCTGGCCTAGGCGCCACCCCATGTAAAGACTCCAGATAATGGAACTATGTGATACAGATGATAAACTAAGTTTACTGTTGTAAAGAAGTAGGTTGAATATCTCCGCAGGGAATAGGAAAGTAGAAAAGTGATATGGTACATCTTAAAAGGAACCAGGTTGGACTTCTAGAAATACTAAATGCAGTAAATGAAATGGGAGGCGCTTTGGGAGCCACAGGCTTCGGTTCAGGCATGGCCAAGTCCAAGAACCACACCACGACCGCCAGTCACAAAAATGGCACAGAAAAGGCATCAAGAAACCCCGGTCACAAAGATATGAATCTCGGGCGCCTGCGTGGCTCAATAGGTTAAACATCCAACTCTTGGTTTCCACTCAGGTCGTAATCTCAGGGTCGTGAGATTGAGCCTCATGTGGGGCTCTTCACTCAGCATGGAGTCTGCTTGAGATTCTCTCTCTTATTCTCTCAAATAATAAATCTTTAAAAAAAGATATGAATCTCTTAAGAGGGCAGATTCCGAGTTCCTGAGGAACATGTGCTTTGCCAAGAAGCACAAGAAGGGCGTGAATTAGATGCAGGCCAACAACACCAAGGCCGTGCGTGCACGTGCTGAGACTATCAAGAACCTCATCAAGCCCATGGAGGTCAAGCCCAAGGTCCCAAAGGGCGGCAGCCGCGAGCTCAATCAACTTGCCTGCATCGCTCACCCCAAGCTCGGGAAACCTGCTCGTGTCCGCTTTGCCAAGGGTCTCAGGGCTCTGCAGCCCGAAGTCCAAGACCAAGGCTCAGACCAAGGCCCAGGCCGCAGCTGCGACCCCCGCTCCAGCTCCTGCTGCAGCTCAGGCTCCCAGAGGCGCCTAGCCCCCACAAAGGCTCCGGTGCAGAGGCCTCTGCCAATGTGAGGACGGAAGGACTGATGCGACCCCCGGGCTTCTGTCTGCATGGGGCTGGTGTCCTCCGTGCTATTTCAACAAATAAACCTGCGGCGGGATCTGTCAAAAAAACAAAAAAGAAATGAAAAAGTCATGGCAATGAGACAACCACTTTATCCCAGTTAGAGAGACCAAAGATAGAAAGGTGGGAAATAAGCAACACTGGCCAAGATCTGGGGAGCTGGGATCCTTGGGCAACATTAGTGGATACGTAGAGAATATGGCCCTCTGGAAAGGCACCTGTAGTGCTTTGCAAAATTGGCACGTGTGCTTACTGTCCCCTGGGTTCAGAGCTCAGAGAAACCCTTGCCCAGGCCCGTGCAGAGACAAGTGCCAGAAGGAGCCTTCATCCCAGCCTTGTGCAAGACTGCAAGCAGCTGGGATGAAAGCCTGCATGCAGTTTGCAGTGGCTTGCTTTCTTTTTTTGTAAAGATTTATTTATTACTTATTTTAGTTAGAGAGAGAGAGAAAGCACAGTGGGGAAGGGGCAGAGGGAGAGAGAATCTCAAGCAGACTCTGTGCTGGGCGCGGAGCCCGATGCAGGACTTGATCTCACGACCGTGAGACCATGACCTGAGCCGAAACAAGAATCTGACACTTAACTGACTGAGCCACCCAGACACCCCAGCAGTGGCTTTCTTAAGGCAGATGGGGAAAGAACATTTTCATCGGAAATAATTCACTCTGTAGCCTATGGAAACGGAAAGAGGAAGAAAGCTTATCTTTAAGGGGCTCTAAATAGGAAGGTAAGGTGATTTTTCATGTTGAGATGATTACAAAATTCAATTTTAACAATATTTTATTTGTATTGCTTCATAGTATTAAAATCACTTAATCAGTCTTGTTAAAGTCAAACATATAGAAGAAATCATCCAGGGCGCCTGGGTGGCTCAGTCGTTAAGCGTCTGCCTTCGGCTCAGGTCATGATCCCAGGGTCCTGGGATCGAGCCCCGCATCAGGCTCCCTGCTCTACGGGAAGCCTGCTTCTCCCTCTCCCACTCCCCCTGCTTGTGTTCCCTCTCTCACTGTGTCTCTCCCTGTCAAATAAATAAATAAAATCTTTAAAAAAAAAAAAAGAAAAAGAAAGAAATCATCCAGATTATATGATGTAGCTCTTTTAGGAAAATAAAATACTTTTATAATGTCAATATTTTTTGGTAATTTTTGTATTTTTCATAGTCTGACAAAAATAAATGCATGTCAGAATGCAAAACTAACAAATTAGCTGGACAGAGTTCATCTCCCAGTGACTCCACAATTATTTACATCCTCTATTTTTGCTAAATTTATTAACAAAATCATCTTTCCATATCCCTTTGGATACATTTGCAAAGTTAATGATTAATTTTAATTAGTTATTTAATGGTATTAACATTTTTTAAAGTCCCCATAGTAAAATGTAACCTAGAGCCAAATCTGAGGGGTGAAGATCATGTATAAAATTTCTATCAGGGTGCCTGGGTGGCTCAGTCGTTGGGCGTCTGCCTTCGGCTCGGGTCGTGATCCCAGGGTCCTGGGATCGAGCCTCGCATCGGGCTCCCTGCTCTGCGGGAAGCCTGCTTCTCCCTCTCCCATTCCCCTGCTTGTGTTCCTGCTCTCGCTGTGTCTCTCTCTGTCAAATAAAATGCAAAATCTTTAAAAAATAAAAAAAATAAAAAAATAAAATAAAATTTCTATCAAATGACAAGCACTAACTTTTGGTTGAAAGTTGATTAAATCAAGAAACCCAGACCAGCATTTTAAATAAGTCATGAATTGAATCAAGCTGATTAAAATCAGACTCCCTAACTCCAAATACTAGGTGCAGTTTATGTTGATAATATTTAAAACAGTTGATAATTCCCAAACACCCCAGCTGGTTCCTGGATGATGATCCTCAGAAGAGCTGGACAGGCAAGGGGGGCCCGCCCCGAACCCACATTCTGAGGGGACACTTGCCGTGGCCTCTCTGGACCTGGGCAACAAAGGATTGACGACTGAAATGTATTGCCACCTATTGGCTTTAACGTGTCCTGGTTTATTGATGTAAAATTGTTAATGTTTAAGTTAATTCGCAAACTCCTTATTAAGAGATTAAATTTACACTGGCTTGCTTTGTTATACTCAGAATGCTCAGATACATTTTTATTAGCTTTGGGGAGCTCCAGGGGTTTCTCATAAGTAAGATTCTTGTTAATTGCCTTTTTTGTACATAAACAAAATCCCAAATTGGAAAAATGAAAGAAAATGAAGAACGAAAATTTCTTTACTTAAAATGCAATTCTTTTGTAGCTGTATGCATTCTTTTTCCTTTTTCATTAATTATTCAACACATTTTTATGATCCGTAGGGTTAACTGGCCTGAATTAAAATTGAACTGGGAAAAAATATGTATGTAGTCCAAATGATGGTGTTTTTTTTTCCAGTAATAGTTCTGAGGAACAATGGGGTGAATTTGAAAAGCATGAACTTTATAGTCATTCAGACCTGGGTTTTAACTGGGGTCCCCCAATTAGCTATAAATTAATGACTCTGTCACAGTTTCTGTTCTGTCAAATGGGAATATCACCTCCCTTGCAGTTGTTATGAAGGTTAAAGATATGAGTAAAGTGCCTGGCACACGCGAGAAAGTGTTTAATATTATTCCCTGGTATGATTCTGGCCAGGGTTTGATGGTTTAAGTCTGTTTGTCTTGTGGGGTTTTTGTGTTGTTTGTTTTTACACATAGCATGACCTGGTGGACTGTTCTTGCCCTTCTATGTATTCTTTTCAATGTGATTTTATTTTCACCTGCACTTGAGACATATCTTCACATGAGTTCATTGATCTGATCACAAAAGCCTGCGGAGGTTGCTCCTCAAGGCCATCAACATTAGCTCACACTCCAAAATTGGAAAACCCACAAGGAAATAATCTACTATGAATGAGTGTTTACCTACATAACAAAGAGCAGGATTAGACTTTCGATCACTTCAGACAATGGAATTATAAGCTTCAAGCTATAAGTATATTAAAAATTGTTGAAATCATAAAGAATCAAAAGCATGAGAAATAACAGAATGCTATAAAAATGTTACACATCAATGGTTATAAATGATTATTATAAACTCAATGGATGAATTAAACAGATGATTAGAAGTAGCTGAGGTTAGAATTGGGCACTGAAAAGGGCGCCGGGGTGGCTTAGTCAGTTAAGCGTCTGCCTTCCGCTCAGGTCATGATCCCAGGGTCCTCGGATCAAGCTCCACATCGGGCTCCCTACTCATCGGAGAGCCTGCTTCTCCCTCTCTCTCTACTACTCCCCCTACTTGTGCTCTCTCTCTGTCAAATAAATAAAAATATTTAAAAAAAAAAGAATTGGGCAATGGAAGATAAATCTGACAAAATTATCTAAAGTGTAGCACAGGAGTGTCTGGGTGGCTCAGTCAGTTAAGCATCTGACTCTTGATTTTGGCTAGGGGTCCTGATCTCATGGGTCATGGGTTCAAGCCCCGTATCGGGCTCCACACTTAGCATTGAGTCTGCTTAAGACTCTCTCTCTCACTCTGCCCCTCCCCCCTGTGTACTTTCTCTTTCTCTCTCTCTCTAAAATAAATAAATAAATCTTAAAAAAAAAAAGTAAAACACTAAATTGAAAAGACATATAGACCCCTATGTTTATTGCAGCTTAATTTACAATAGCCAAGACACGAAAGTAGCCCAAGTGTCCACTGAGAGATGAACGGATAAAGAAGTGGTGTATATACACAGTGAAATATTACTCACCCATAAAAAAGAATGACATCTTGCCATTTGCAACAATATGGATGGACCCAGACAGTAGGATATTAAGTGAAATAAGTCAGAGAAAGACAAATACCATATGATTTCACTCATATGTGGAATCTAAAAAAACAAATGAATAAACAAACAAAAAAAAGCTGAAACAGACCCATAAATACAGGGAACAGACTGAAGGTTGCCAGAGGGGAGGAAGGCAGGGTGCTGGGCAAAGTGGGTGAAGAGGAATGGGAGAAACAGCCTTTCAGTATGGAATGAATAAGTCACAGGAATGAAAGGTACAGCATAGGGAATATAGTCAATGGCATTGTAATAGTGTTGTACGGTGACAGATGGGAGCTACATTTGTAGTGAGCATAGCATAACATATAAGTTTTTTAAATCACCACTGTACACCTGAAACTATGTAACATTGTGTGTAAACTATACTTCAATAAATATAAAATAAAAATGCCTGATGATTTAAAAAAAAAGAAATGAAGATGATCTCTATATAATCATAGATGATTTAATTCACAAAGAAGAATTAAAAATTCTTAATTGTGTGCACAAAATAATATAAACATAAGAAGCAAAACCAGAATTCTAAGGAGAAATTTATAATTCCCAATGACAATGGGTGATTTTAACATATATCTCAGAAGTATCTAGATTAGGTAGGCAAAGTGAGAACTATATAGATAAGCAATCTTGCATACAATTAGAGAATTCACATTCCTGTCAAATACATATGGGATACTTATAAAAATGGCAAAAATTGACTGTGTACTAGGGTACAAAGTAAGTCTTAGCAAATTGCAAAGGTTATTATCATATAAGACGATATGCTTAGACCACAATGCAATCAAGTTAAAAATCAATATTTTAAGAAGATACTTTTAAGATCTATAGTTTTGTAAATTTAAAACACACATGGGGTGTTTAGGTGGCTCAATCGGCTAAGTTTCTGACTACAATGCAGCTCAGTTCTTGATCTCAGGGTCATGAGTTTGAGCCCCATGTGGAGCCTACTTAAAAAAAACCCAACACACACACACACACACACACACACACACACACACACACCCTCTAGATGAGTCATACGTCCAGTAAAAGATACTACCCTAAGGGATCACATCTCGCATCTGGACAGCACCTGCAGTAGGAGTCCCATCAGATTAAGTTGACAGTAGTCCACAGTCATTTTTCTAAGATTACACTTGACTTTTGCACAGGCCAAACTGGTGAATTAAATGGGAAGGGTTAGGAATCACTAGCCCTGCTTCTTTAGAATCTTTGATGGGAGCGTCAATGTCTTCATTTCCCTCAGAGATGCAGTGTTGCTTCTGGTTTACTATCTTGGCAGGGGGTGGAGGTTCCAGAGGCTTCCACTTAACCCTGCCTACCATAATGACCCCATAATGATCCCATAGAGCCAATGTGGGGATTCTGCCAGTTGCCAAATATATCTATTCCAATTATACTGTCAGGAACCAGGGAACTAGCCACAGGGTGAATTCATGGGTCAACTGTGCCAGCTGTGAGTCACACTTGAGTTGAGATTCTATCACCTGTCCATCAAATACCCCTACTTTTGAGTGGTGGGCCACGGTGGCATTTTTAAATCCCAAGAAATTGGCATCGATTCAGAGCCAGTGTCTGGTAATCTCTGAAAGGTCTGGGTATTTCCTTTTCCTCAGTGCACAGTCACGCTAGTAAATAGTTGTGGGTTCCTTTGGGAATGCTTGCAGGAAGATTAAGGCGTTTATCTGTGGCAGTGGAGCAGGGTTCTTTCTCAAGGGAACCTGGCTTTTTGAAAGTGCTTTGGGTCTGTGCACTGACTTAAGTCTGGCAACTGAGCATCCTACTCCATTATGGTGACTCAAGATAGGTGTTTGGCTACCAGACCTAGAGTTTTTCCTGTTACATGGATCAAGCAATTCTAGTAGGCTTATTATCTATTTCATTCCTAGGGACACCATGATCAATCAGTTACCACTACAGATCTCTGCAGGCCAAGGCATTCTGATCACTGAAACATCCCTGATGCCCTTTTCGGTTGAGGTACCCACCGTGTGGTTGATGGTTAAGTATTTCCACTTGACCTCTGCTACAGTGGAATAGTACCATCATCCTCATTGAAATCAGAAGTGCAGTTTAAGAGTGCCATCCCCTACAGTCATAACTGGCCTACAAGGGAGAGAAACCACAGAACTTTTCAAGGATAAACGTGCTCCCCTCACTAATATATTTCACAATGTCTTAGTAAAGGCGGTGTCTTCTTGGCCCTTCACATAGATTATAGTTAGGGGAGGGGCGCCTGGGTGGCTCAGTCGTTAAGCGTCTGCCTTCGGCTCAGGTCATGATCCCAGGGTCCTGGCATCGAGTCCCGCATGGGGCTCCCGGCTCGGCGGGTGGCCTGCTTCTCCCTCTCCCACTCCCCCTGCTTGTGTCCCCTCTCTCGCTGTGTCTCTCTCTGTCAAATAAATAAAATCTTAAAAAAAAAAAAAAAAGAAACCTCCCTTTTCAAAAAAAAAAAAGAATATAGTTAGGGGATAAGTCACACGTGATAAATCCAATCCAACATGGCAATCTCCTTGCACATCTGGATTTCCTTCTTCACATCATACCAGAAAAGCTCTGGCATCTTGACCTCATTAAATTAGACCTCATTACACCGGAATATTGAGTTCAAATTTCAGTCAACCAATCAAATAAGAAGTTAGAGCCACCTTTAACTACACAAACTAACAAAATACACATGGAATTCTAGTAAGCATATTCATATAAAAAATTTGATATAGTGGGAGTGTCTGGCTGGCTCAGTTGGAAAAGCATGTGACTCGATCTCAGGGTTGTGAATTTGAGCCCCACAATGGGTGAAGAGATTTACATAAATAAACAATTTTTTAAAAATTTGATATAGTGGTTTTTTTTTTCTGATCTGGTGTTATATATCTTTTCCTCTTTGATTTACCAACCTAAGAACCCATTCCCACACGTATTCCACAGTTTACTACCAGTATATGTTAGAAAAGTCCCACAATTCTTTTGATGCCTAAGCTACTTTCTTCTGGGTTGTGTTGTGCTCCTGCACCTCCAGAGCATGCTAAGGCTTACACTATTTATGGGCCTAGTGGCAAAAGGGGGTGGCTGTGGTGGATCCTGAGGAGAATGAGGATCCTCTTTCAAGTCACCTGCCTCAGGTCAGGTTGTCACAAGTTTTTCAAGTAGAGGAAAACTAGTATCTTCAGACACCAGAAGGCAAACTCTGGGGACTCAGAATGACCTGGGAGTTCAAGATTATTGGTTTTATTTGGATGTCTCAATCTCAAGGTTCAGAATCCCATTCTTTCCAGATCAATGCCCTAACTTTTACATGACAAACTTGGCAAGACTGTTAATTCAACAGTCATTATAATTCAGCAGCCTACACAATTAAATTTTGGTTTTGGTTTTTTAGCAATATCAGCCCTGGAACTGTAAGAAATAAGAAATTCTTTTAGGGTTATCATGGAAGCTCTCTGGTTCTCATTCCATGACTTCAGCTGAGACTTAACAGTCTTGAGCTATTATTTTCTCTTTGTAAGTGCTCAAGTATACTAAAAAAAAAAAAAAAAACCGAAAAAAAAAAAACCTGCCTCACACCATTATTTTTTTAAAGATTTTATTTTTCAAGTAATCCCTACACCCAAAATGGGGCTCAAACTCACAACTCCAAGATCAAGAGTCGCATGCTCCACCAACTAAGCCAGACAGGCGCCCCCTTATAGTGGCTGTAAATGCCATAGCAGTGAAAGGCCGTAGCCACATGGGCTCCCAAGGCATGTGCTTCAGTTGGCACTTTATCACAATCAACCACAGATGATAGTCCAATTAATTGTGATGCCACTGCATGCTATGGGTTACTAGCCGCCCATTTCTCATCAACAAAGAGAGCACTGTGCTCAAGCCCAAGGGTGTGGCCAAACCAATGCCCAAATGCCACCCGTATGGGTCTAATTCCTGGGACCATTCCTGGTACCAATTCTTTATTATTTTGTGTTCAATCAAGAGACAGAAACCACATAGTAATTTAAACAGGGTAGCTTAATATAAAGAATTATTAAATGATAGGTTAGTAACTATAAAGAGATTAAGAAGTATCCTAAAGCTGAGGGAAACTGTCCAAGCCTATGGTTCAGACCTTATTGGAGAACGTATGGTTGCAACCCACTGGATGGCAGAGACGTTTGCTGGGTTGCCCAGGCCAGAACTCGTCAGCAATCACCAGGCAAGCAGGAAACAATCCTCCGGGGCGCGGGTGAACTGAGGCTGGTGGTCAGACATGCAGAGACAGTTGAGGCATGTGGAGTACGTGGTGTTCACCACAAGTGGGAAATAACTGGGTTGAAGCAAGCTGAGGCTGGTGGGTGGGCATGTAGTCAGGGCACTGCTATGGCCATGAGGCCTGGAATGTACCTTATCTACACGGGAAGGACAGCCACAAAGTAGTCACTGGGCCCACTAGGGCTTCATGATAGCTGAAGGGCTGCATTCTCTGGGCACATGAATGGAGCGGAGCACTCCTGGATGGTCCCCGCCTTGGCCAACACAAACACACACATACACACTTTGCTGATAGACCATGTAGCAGGGGCAACAAAAGCAAAATGCAGCACCTTGGAACTAGGAAGAAAAACTCCTTTCTTCCTTCCGTCCTCCTCTGCCCTCTACATCATGCTCACCGTACAGAAGAAATGTTTAAATAGTCCAGTCCATTACTGCAGAGCAAGTACTGAAGAATGAATTTGGAGCTGAGAGTTAATAAATTGATAACTGGCAGAATGCTCTCAATCACTTTGCTATTGTGTTTACATACAAGCAGTTCTAGGAAAAAAAAAAAAGAAGAGGGAGGTTGGGGGCAAATCTTGAGGATAGCAGCTATCATCTTACAAGGCCTTTGCCTCCATGTGTTTCATGTTTCTGAATAAGTGGAAGCTGTTATCCTCCAAAAAAGGGAAATGAGACATTTCTTTAGGTCTAGCAAGTTCAGGGGAATCTGGGGCTCAAGTATGTCCACACAATATCCCCATTTCAGGTATAAGAGTGTCATTCTCTTCTTATCAGGGCACTGATTTTGTTTTTTGTTTTTTAAAGATTTTATTTATTTATTTGACAGAGAGAGACACAGCGAGAGAGGGGACACAAGCAGGGGGAGTGGGAGAGGGAGAAGCAGACTTCCCGCCAAGCAGGGAGCCCGATGCGGGGCTCGATCCCAGGACCCCGGGATCATGACCTGAGCTGAAGGCAGACGCTTAACGACTGAGCCACCCAGGCGCCCCAGGGCACTAATTTTGATGTGGGAGTCTCCTTTTCTTCTTCTTCTTCTTTTTTTTCTTTTGAGAGAGAGAGAGCACGTGTGAGTGGGAGGGGAGGGCAGAAAGAGAGGGAGAGAGAGAATCTCAAGCATGTTCTATGCCCAGTGTGGAAGCCGGGGCGGGGGGGGGGGGTTTGATGCAGGGCTTGATCTCACAACCCTAACTAAGATCATGACCTGAGCTGAAATCAAGAGTTGGACTCTTAACCAACTGAGCCACCCAGGTGCTCCTGATACAAGAGTCTTAACAGGGTTGTGAATTAAGCCTTCTCTGTAATTCTGCTATTGTTGCAATCAAGTCCTGTGCTTAGTTCTCAGCTCAGTCCTCCCTCTAGCTGCAGGATATGCATGTCTTTTACAATACCGTCATAGCGACGTTCTGGCTCTCACACCCTTCCTAAATTTGTGGTTAGTTAGCTTGAGCCTGTCATTTTCTTCATTCAGCATATCAATGGGACTTAAAAGAACGTAAAAATGAGGGTCTAAAAAAATTTTCAGCAAACATCATAGTCAATAGTGAAATATTGAAAGTTTTTGCCATAGGATCAGATTTGAAACTAGAATGCTCACTATCATCACATCAATGTAACATTGTATTAGAGGTTCTAACCTTTAAAATAAGGCAAGAAAAAATAAAGGATTGGAAAGAAGAAAACCCTGTCATTATTCACAGATGACATAGGAAATCCAAAAGAATCCACATAGAAACTATTAAAATAATAAGTAAACTTAGTATGATCCCTGAATAAATATTTAAAAATAAATTGCACTTTTATATACTAGTAACACCTAATCAGAAACTGAGATGTATTATTTACAGATTTTTTACAGAGAAAAAGAGAAAGAAAAAGCACAAGCAGGGGAGGGTCAGAGGGAGAAGGAGAGAATCTCCAGCAGACTCCTCCCTGTGCATGGAGCCTGACCTGGGACTCCATCTCAGGACCTGAGATCATGACCTGAGCCAAAACCAAGAGTTGGACACTTAATCAACTGAGCCACCCCCCGAAAAAAAGATTTTTTTAAAAAACATTTATACTTACATAAAATACCCAGAAAAATATCTAACAAAAGATGTACAAGATCTCTACAATTAAAAGTTCAAAACATCATTGAAAGTGATACAGGTAAAAATGGAGTAGGAACCTCTGGGGCAAGCTCTCCCCAGAAACACCAAAAAACCTGGTCAGAATCAACCTTAAAGAACTCTGGAATGGGCGCCTGGGTGGCTCAGTCATTAAGCGGCTGCCTTCGGCTCAGGTCATGATCCCAGAGTCCTGGGATCGAGTCCCACATCAGGCTCCCTGCTCAGCGGGAAGCCTGCTTCTCCCTCTCCCACTCCCCCTGCTTGTGTTCCTACTCTCGCTGTCTCTGTCTCTGTCAAATAAATAAATAAAATCTTTAAAAAAAAAAAAAGAACTCTGGAAGGTAGTGAAAGGCTTACAGCAACCAAGTGAATGCTTAACCAGGAGAAAGACCACTGTAACAAGGCAAGAGAGCTTTGAGGTGTTTTCACTTAGTCCTGCTCACTCTTCTCTCTGGCATGGTAGCAGTCTCAAAAATGGCATACTGTATTCCCAGTATGTGTACCTGGTTCTAGAGGGAACAGAATGGACTTTGTTACCAAGGAATTATGTTTGTCTGTTTCGACCTGACTGGAGTTTTCCTGAAGGACTGACGTAAGGTCTTACCTTTGTTTCCCTATTTCAGAATTCTATCGAGGCACAGCAGCTTATAAAGAGAACATTCTTTGAGAATATTGAAAGACAAATGAACAAGCTGCTGCCCCCTGGGGCAAATATAGCTGTTGGAGAAAACAATAGACACAACAAAAACCTGGGAGAAAAAACCAGGGAGATTTTGGGGGGAACAGGGGTCTTGAAAAGCTCTCATGTATACTGGGGAACCTTAAAGTCCACACACATGTCCAGGGCAGAATGTATGCTCAGGAAAGACCTGAGAAGAGCATAGGCATTCATCTCTGGCTGGTCCTTACCAGTCATAGCGACGTGCGAGTAGGAAGTGAAGGTTAAGAAAGAGTTGTAAATGGCCTAGTTAAGCACTAAAGGAGTTTTTGCAACCCAGAGCCAATCTGGAAAGACCTAGAGAGTAATTTTCCTTTCCTTTTTTTTTTTTCATAATATTCAATGATGAAGCATGCAAAAAACCAAGAAAGTATGGCCCATTCACAGGGGTAGAAAAGATGGACATCAATAAAAAGATACAAATGATAAAAAGGAACCAAACAGGAATTCTGGAACTGAAATGTACGATAAGTGAAATGAAAAATCTGCTAGAGGTTTCAACTGCTGATTTGAGCAGACGGAGAAAAGAACCAAGAATAGGTCAAATGAAATTATCCAGTCTGAGGACAGAAGAAAAAAATATGAGGAAAAATGAACAGAGCCAAAGAGACCTGTGAGACACCATCAAGCATACTAACATATGCACAATGGGAGTCCCAAAAAGTAGACGAGAGAAAGGGGCAGAAAGAATATTTGAAGAATTAATGGCTGACTCCTCAAATTTGAAAAAAGACATGACACTACACATCCAAGAAGCTCAACAAACTTCAAGTAGGATAAACTGAAAGAGATCCACATTGAGACACACAAACTGCTGAAAGCCAAAGATAAAGAAAGCATCTTGAAAGCAGCAAGAGAAAAGCAAATCATAATGTGCAAGGGATAATCAATAACTATTAATAGCTGATTTTTAATCAGAAACCGTGGAGGTCAGAGGCAGTGGGATGACATAATTAAAGAGTTGGAAAAAAAAAAACCTGTCACCCATGAATTTTACATACAGCAACATGAATCCTTTAAGAATATGGAAGAAATTAAGACATTCCCAGATAAAAGCTGATGGAGTTCATTGATAGCAGATCTGCTCTATAAGAAATGCTAAAGGGACCTCTTCAGGCTGAAATGAAAGGACATTAGACAATCTACATGCAAAGTACTGAATCTGGAACCTTACCCCATACAGTACACAAACATTAACTCAAAACGGACCAAAGACCTAAAACTATAAAACAAAACAAAACAAAGAGAGTATGGCATGTCCAATGGAGGTCCAAAATATACTCAGAATACTTTGTCACAGCCATTACTTCCTCCTTAACCGAGTATCTTTGTCAGGACTACAAGAATAAGAAACTCAAAGTCTCTCAAACTCTTTGAAGGTAACTATAAACCCACCTCCACATTTTCTTATTATGAAAGGAAAATAGTTCTAAAAACCATGATCAGGGCACCTAGGTGGCTCAGTCGGTCAAGCATCTGCCTTCAGCTCAGGTCATGATTCCAGGGTTCTGGGATTGAGTCCTGCATCGGGCTCCCTGCTCCATGGGGAGCTTGCTTCTCCCTCTGCCTCTGCCTCTCTCTCTCTTTGTCTCTCATGAATAAATAAATAAAATCTTTTAAATATATATATATTTAAATATTATATATATCTTTAAATATATATTTAATATATATAATAGGTATATAAGATATATAATATATAAATATATATAAAGATATATATATATAAGATATATATAATAGAATGGGAGAAAATATTTGCCACATATATATATAAAGGGTCTACTATCAAGAATATGTAAAGAACTCTTACAACTCAACAACCAAAAGACAAACAACCCAACTCAAAAATGGGCAAAGTGCTGGTGGAAACGTAAAATGGTGCAGCTGTTGGGGAAACAGAAGAGCAATCCCTCAAGATGTTAAACATAACATTACCATAGGATCCAGCAATTCCACTTCTGGGTATACAGTCAAAAGAACTGAAAACAAGGATTCAAACAGATCTTTGTTCACCAGTGTTCCTAGTAACATTATTCACAACAGCCAAAAGGGGGAAGTCATCCAAATGTTTATCAATGGATGAATGGATATATAAAATATAATATATTCATACGATGAAATATTATTCAGACATAAAAATGTATGAAATACCAACACATTCTACAACATGGATGACCCTTGAAAACATCCTAAGTGAAAGAAGTCAGACACAAAAGGCTATATATTGTACGATTCCATTTATATGAAATATTTAGACCAGGCAAATCCATAGACAGAAAGCAGATCGAAGGAGCTTTGTGGAGAATGGAGAGTAACTGCTTAATCGGTACAAGGTTTTTGCTTGGGGTGATAAAAAAGGTCTGGAACTAAATGGGAAGAAATCAGAGAGGGAGACAAACCATGAGAGACTCTTAACTATAGGAAACAAACTGAAGGTTGCTGGAGGGGAGGTGGGTGGGGTGATGGGGTAACTGGGTGATGGGCATTAAGGAGGGCACGTGATGTGATGAGCACTGGGTGTTATATGCAACTGATGAATTACTGAACTCTACAACTGAAACTAATGATGTACTATGTGTTGGCTAATTGAATTTAAATAAAAATTTTTTAAAAAGTTCTGGAACTAGATAGTGGTGATGGTTTCCCAGCATCCTGGATGTACTTCATACCACTACATTACTTTAAAATAGTTAAAATGCTAAGTATTATGTGTATTTTTTTCAATCTTGTTTATTTAGTAGGTTGTAATAGTCTCAAAAATCTTTCATCAGATGTTTGATAGCCTTGTAAAACTTTTGGTCTTTGAGCTTGAATGTGGAGCTTTACTCCATCAGTAATACAATTTTCTTGTTGTAGTGCATTCTGAAGTTCTTCTGAAGAAAACAGAATCCAGTCCATACCTCTGTGAAATCCAGTCTCTTTGTCAAAAGGTACAGTGCACTTTTGTACATGGCCAAACTGTGCAATCTTGAAGTAAAAGGACAAAGTCGGAGATCCTACACTAATTGATACCAAAACAGTGTGAAGATACAATACTCTTTAAGACAGTGTGGTGTTGGGGCAAGGATGGACAGTCTAATGTTATATATGCATTTTCTGTGTCCATTCCCCACATTAGAAAATGAAAATGACTCAAGTGGAAAAACTGTGAAGAAAGCAGGTGAACTTAAGAAACGAGAGAGGGGCACCTGGCTGGTTCAGTCAGTGGAGTGTGGGACTCTTGATCTCCAGGTCGTGAGTTTGAGCCCCAGGTTGGGTGTAGAGATTACTTAAAAATAAAATCTTAGGGGCGCCTGGGTGGCTCAGATGGTTAAGCATCTGCCTTCGGCTCGGGTCATGATCCCGGGGTCCTGGGATCGAGCCCCATGTCCAGCTCCTGGCTCAGCGGGGAGCCTGCTTCTCCCTCTGCCTCTCCCCTGCTCGTGCTCTCTCTCTCTCTCTGTGTGTCTTGAATGAATAAATAAAATCTTTAAAAAAATAAAAATAAAAATAAAAAATAAAATCTTAAAAATTTTTAATTAAAAAAAAAAGAGGGACTAGAGAAACATGTATATTGGAAGTGACAGAGCGTATTAAGAGCTGAAAGCATAAAAAGATATACGCATGGCCATGTACATGCTTCCATTTCCTGTGAATACCTTATTTCCCATGTGAGAGAAAATAAAGACAAATGATTAAAGTGTTGTTCATTCTGGAGAGCTTTACCATGCTCCTTCCAAGAAACACATTCCACTGGAGGGAATAATGCTGGAAGGAACTAAGTTGGAGGAAGAGCTGTGTTACAGACTGAACTGTGCCCCCCCCCCCCCCCTTAGGTTGACACTCAATGTGACTGTATTTGGAGATAAGGTCTTTAAAGAGGTAAGTAAGGCTAAATGAAGTCGTGAGAGTGAAGGCCTAACCCAATATGACTGTTGTCCTTATCAGAATAGAGACACCAGGAGTGCCCTTGCACAAAGAAAGACCATGTGAGGAAACCAGTGAGAATGGTGGCAGGCTGCCAGCCAAGGAGAAAGGCCTCAGGAAAAACCAAACCTGCCGGCATCTTGATCGTGAACTTCTAGTCTCCAGAACTGTGAGAAAAGAAATATTTGCCATTTAAGCCACACAGCCTGTGGTATTTTGTAATGGCAGCCCTAGCAGACTAATACCTGACAACAAATGTTTGAAGGAAATTTTATTTATTTATTTTTTAAAGTTTTTATTTATTTAATCCCTACACCCAGTGTGGGGCTCAAACTCACAACCCTGAAGTCAAGAGTCACATGTTTTTCCAACTGAGCTAGGCAGGCAACACTAAAGGAAATTTTAGATCATGGAGACAGAATGATCACTGTTGGCTTATAAGAGATCATGATCATGACAAGAGCAGAAAAATCAGATTCAAAAATGCAATTTCCGGGGCACCTGGGTGACTTGGTCAGTTAAGCAGCCAACTCCTGATTTTGGCTCGGGTCATGATCTCAGGGTTGTGAGATCAAGCGCCACATCAGGCTCCACTCTCAGGGGGAGTCTGCTTGGCATTCTCTCTCTCCCTCTCCCTCTGCTCCTCCCCGCCCCACTCTCCCTCTCTCCCCTCTCAAATAAATAAATACATCTTTTTTAAAAATGCAATTTCCAGAACAGCCTCGGGTTATCAGAAGCTGTATAACACAAGCAAAGGGAATGTAACACTTGTCCGTTTTTAGTTTCTTTTTATGCTTTGTCAATACTTTCAGAAGACAATTCATGACCATTCACTTCTGAGACTCATTGCCAAGGAAAGCTGATTATCAGCTTCTTGGATCCGGACATGGATGAACATTAGACATTTACTGTTTCACTCCTTCTCAAGCTCATTATTGTTCACCTTCATCCACCACTAAACAGCAACAATGACTACAACCTCCATACCTCCCTTCTCATCTCCAGCCTCACTCAGGAGACACTGCAATTTCAGTAACCACATTTAGAAACTTGCCTTGTTTATTTCACTATTGCTGAGTGTTATTTGCCTTCATTATGTGTCTTTAACTTCACGGTTCATTTACATTACAGTATGCAGTTGTTAAAGAGGAAAACATTCCTATCCTATGTTACTACACAAATTCATTAATGAGTTAATTAAGTGTTAAACAATTAAGTAACTGGTGTTTTAAAGGCTTTACATTAAGCAGAAAAACCTGGTTAATTGTTATATATTTTTTCTAGAGTGTTTCAAGCACTGAGGGAAATTGATTGGGGTTTTTAGACATGCTGGAAATACATTATTATTTGTTTTCATTTAAAATAATGACATATGGGGAGGGAAAAATAAAACAAGACAAAACCAGAGAGGGAGACTCTTAACCATAGAAAACAAACCAAGGGTTGCTGGAGAGGAGGTGGGTGGGAGGATGGGGTAACTGGGTGATGGGCATTAAGGAGGGCACCGGATGTAATGAGCACTGGGTGTTATATACAACTGATGAGTCACTGAACTCTACCTCTAAAACTAATAATACACTGTATGTTAATTAATTGAATTTAAATAAAATAAAATAATGACTTACGGACTCCCACTACCTAAAAATTCACAATCCAACATGTTTTTAGGAATGGATTCCTAAAAATCCTGAGGGATGCCTGAATGAGGATAAAAGGTACTAGGAAGAATAAAGTCATATAGTTATCATATTGTTGTATAGTTAATGCTGCCTCCTATTAGAAAACACCTATGATTAACCATTAGGGATGCTGAGATTGAACCCTTAGATTAAGGTGGTGACATATGATCCCCTGATTTACAGTTAATGCTTTCCCTCTTGAAACTAGAAAGTAATCTGCCTGGTGTTACTTTGACTCTATGTACATGTTTACAGTAACCAATCATCTTTTGGTTTTAACACCAATTGATAATTCTTCCTGAGTCAATAGTTTTGTTGGAGTTTGTGAAATTATGTTTTTCCTAATTCTTTTGTTTCTTTTACATTGTTTAACTAGCATTTTGTGAAGGTTCTCTTCATTATCTAGAACTATTCAGTTATCCTAAAATAAATTTTTACTAGAAGAGGAAAATAAATGCTTAATATTTTCCCTCTAATTATACCAATTTTCAAAGTAAGTAGTTGTTTTAATAGTTGCCTTAAACGGTAACAAATGAGACTTCTTGACTACTCTCATTTTGGGTATCATTACAAAATAATGAATTTTCATCGATTCAGTGTGTTCAATATAATCACTCTTCTAGTTGCTCAGAATGTCATAACTTTGTTCAGTGGGAACACCTTCATATGGGCTCCTAGGTTCTTTTGATATGACATTTTCTTCTACAGCTTTCTTTCTTTTTTTTTTTAAGTGGGCTCCATGCCCAGTGTGGAGCCCAACATGAGACTTGAACTCACGACCCTGATATCAAGACCTGAGCTGAAATCAAGAGTTGAACACTTGACTGACTGAGCCACCCAGGCACCCCACTTTCTATAGCTTTCATGTTTTTAACATAAAAACATGTCCCAGGCACACCTTGAAAAATGCCTGCTTTAGACCTGGAACCAGCAGTTTCTTAAAGAAACCATACTTTGTTTTGTTTTTTTTTGTTTGTTTCTTTTGTTTTCCATTGTTACTCTTTAAAAATGTTTTAAATTGAAGAATAGTTGACATATAATATTGTATTAGTTTTAAGTGTACAACAAAGTGATTCAATATTTATATACATTAAGAAATGGTCACCAAGGGGCGCCTGGGTGGCTCAGTTGGTTGAGCAACTGCCTTCGGCTCAGGTCATGATCCTGGAGTCCCTGGATCGAGTCCCGCATCGGGCTCCCTGCTCGGCAAGGAGCCTGCTTCTCCCTCTAACCCTCCCCCCTCTCATGTACTCTCTCTCTCTCATTCTCGCTCTCTCAAATAAATAAATAAATCTTTAAAAAAAAAAAAAAAAAAAAAAAAAAGAAATGGTCACCAAAATAAGTCTATTACCATCCGTCACCATACAAATTTGCTACAATATTATTTATTATATTCTCTGTGCTGTACAAGGCCATGCTGTTTTAATGGGGAATAGTATTAGAGATCACAACAAAGGCACTAGGGCTGCTCATTGCTTCTAATCCATTTCCATGGACAGAACCAGAAAAACACATATTTGAAAACTCATGAGTTCATATTGATTTTTCATTTTTCATGTTATTATGTTTTCACTTAGTTTCTTTGGTAATATATCTTTTCTCTTATACTAAAATTTTATTATTTACATTATTAATATAATTACTTGTCCTTTAACCTATTTATAAGAAAAAAACTATATTTTCAAAATTCCATTGCTGATAATACTACAAACAATAGAACTTCTGAAAGAAGTTTAAATTTTTTTTTTTTTTAAGATTTTATTTATTTGACAGAGAGAAACACAGTGAAAGAGGGAACACAAGCAGGGGGAGTGGGAGAGGGAGAAGCAGGCTTCCGTAGAGCAGGGAGCCTGATGCGGGGCTCCATCCCAGGACGCTGGGATCATGACCTGAGCTGAAGGCAGACGCTTAACGACTGAGCCACCCAGGCGCCCCAAGAAGTTTAAAATTTAAAAGAGTTTAATATTTAAGGATTTAGGGGCACTCCAAGAAGTTTAAAATTTAAAAGAGTTTAATATTTAAGGATTTAGGGGCGCCCCAAGAAGTTTAAAATTTAAAAGAGTTTAATATTTAAGGATTTAGGGGCACCTGGGTGACTCAGTCGTTAAGCGTCTGCCTTCAGCTCAGGTCATGATCCCAGAGTCCTGGGATCGAGCCCCGCATCGGGCTCCCTGCTCCGCGGGAAGCCTGCTTCTCTCTCTCCCACTCCCCCGCTTGTGTCCTGCTCTCGCTGTCTCTCTCTCTGTCAAATGAATAAATAAAATCTTTTAAAAAAATATTTAAGGATTTAAAGTTTAAATTGTAGGGGTGCCTGGCTGGCTCAGTAGGTAGAACATGCGACTCTTAATCTCAGGGTTGTGGGTTCAAGCCCCACATTGGGCATGGTGCCTACTTAAAAAAAATAAACATTAAAATCTTAAAAAATAAAGAAAGAAAAATAAAAGTTTAAAATTATAGCTGGAGTTTTTTTTGTCCTTAGTGTACATCCCCTTTAAGGTTGTAGTCTTCAGAATTCTTTCTTTCTGTGATTATGCTACCACGGTGATATGGTTCAATTTATTTTGTCAAATTAAAAGAATTTTTTAAATTTCTTTTCTTTTCTTTTTTAAAGATTTTATTTATTTGTCAGAGAGAGAGAGCCCAAGGCGGCGGGCGTGGGGGGGGGGGGTGCCGCAGGTAGAGGAAGAAGCAGGCTCCCTGCTGAGCAAGGAATCCGATGCCAGATTCAATCCCAGGAGCCTGGGATTATCACCTGAGCTGAAGGCAGATGCTCAGCTGACTGAAACACGCAGGTGTCCCAAAAATTTCTTTAATTTTTTGATTAGGTAGTGGAATTACATGATTCAAAGTACACACAGAGGAATCCTAAAGTACACGTATCTTCTTTCTGTCCTTCCCTCAACTTCTTTCCCATTTTTATTGTTTATTCTAGTAGTGCTTCTTTTTGCAAATATAAGCAAATACACCTTTCTTATTTGCTCTCCACCCTCACTGTCTCTCATACAAAACATAGCATATTATGTATAACTGTTCTGCACTTTGCTTTTTTTCACTTAACAAAATATACTGGAGATCTTTCTACATCAATACATAGAGCAACTGATGATTTTAAGAGTCAAGCAGAATGTTTTATTAACTTGGACCAGCACACAAACCAGAATGTGTTTATAATATAAAATTTCTGGGGGCGCCTAGGTGGCTCAGTCAGTTGGGTGTCCGACTCTCGGTTTTGGCTCAGGTCATGATCTCAGGGTGGTGAGATCGAGTCCCACACAAGCTCAACATGGAGTCTGCTTGAGATTCTTTCCACTCCACCCTCTTCCTCCCCCTCTGCTCCTTACCCTGCTCATGCTCTCTCAAATAAATTAATAAATAAAATCTTTAAAAAAAAAAGTCTTTATAAAATTTCTGATCAGATACCCTTAAAGTGTATAGCTATTCCCAAACTTATTTCTCAATCTTTTAAAAAATTGACTATATAATTTAATTTATACAATTATCTAGAACTCATATATGTGTATATTTCATATTTTTATTCATTCCATAACTATGGATAAACTTACCCATAAATAACCAATGCCATCAAAAGACAAGGGCCCTTCTTTTTAACCTTAATTACAATACCCTTATCACAACTAAAAACTTTAACAGTAACTCCTAATATCATCAAATGTCCAGTTGGTGGTTGAGTCCCCAGTTGTCTCATAGGGGCCATACTTGTTTTTTTTTAATCTTTTAAAAAAAATTATGATCCAAATAAGCTCTGCACACTGTGGTTAATATGTGTTTTATTTTATTATTTATTTATTTGAGAGAGAGAGAGAAAGCGCGCGCACACGTGAGGGGTGGGGAGGGGCAAAGGGAGAGGGAGAGAGAGAATATCAGGTAGACTCCCTGCTGAGCACAGAGCGGATGCAGGGCTTGATCTTATGACCCTGAGATCATGACCTGAGCCAAAATCAAAAGTTGGCCGCTTAACCAACTGAGCCACCCAGGCGCCCCAGTTAATATGTCTTTTAAAATCTTTGGGGGTGCCTTCCTGGCTCCATTGGAAGTGTGCGACTCTTGACCTTGTAGTCTTGAGTTCGAGCCCCACATTGGGTGTAGAGATTACTAAAAAAATAAATAAACAAACTTAAAAAAAATCTTTTAAACTACAGGTTTCCCTCCCTCCCCTTTGTCCCTTTACAATTATTTTGGTGAAGAAAATGGGGTGTGTTTGTTTCTTAGAATTTCTCGCAGTCTCACTTTTGCTGATTACCTCACTGTGGTGTGGTTTAACATGTTTCCCTGCCCTCTGCATTTTCTGTGAATTGGTAGTTATATTTTGAGGCTTGATCACATTCAAGTTCAATATTTTGGGCCAGACTAATTCATAGGTGGTGGTGGTGTTTTCCATTAAGAAGCACATATGGTCTGGTTGTTTCTTTTTTTTTTTTTTTAAGATTTTATTTATTTATTCATAAGAGACAGAGAGAGAGAGAGGCAGAGGGAGAAGCAGGCTCCCCGCTGAGCGGGGAGCCCGATGTGGGACTTGATCCCAGGACCCTGGGATCATGACCTGAGCCAAAGGCAGACGCTTAACCATCTGAGCCATCCAGGCGCCTTGCTTGTTTCTTTTTTGTGGTGTTTGCAGCCACTGATGCCCAATACCTAGATCCATTAGTTCATTCATGGTTCATTTATTTGTTTTTTTTTGTTGTGGTGGTAAAATATATATAACATAAAGTTTACCATTTAAACCATTTTCAGTTGTAGAGTTCAGAGGTGATAACTATGTTCACATTACTGCACAACCATCACCGCCATCCATCTACAGAACTTTTATCATCTTCCCAAACTGAAACTCGGTACCCATGAAATAATAACTCTCCATTTGCCCCTCTCCTCAGCTCCTTACCACTGCCATTCTTCTTCCTGTCTCAGTGTACTTGGCTGTTCTAAATCCCTCATATAAATGGAATCAAACAGTATTTTTCCTTTTGTGACTGGCTTATTTCACTTAGTATAATGTCTTCAAGATTCATCCATGTTGTAGCACAGGTCAAGATCTCCTAACTTTATAAGGCTGACTAACATTCCATTGTATGTAAATATCACACTTTGTTTATCCATTCATCCATTGGTGGACACTTGCTACAGACATGGTGATGTTTCCTAATGAATTCAATTTATTTATTTATTTATTTATTTTTTAAGATTTTATTTATTTTTCAACAGAGAGAGAGAGAGACAGCGAGAGAGGGAACACAAGCAGGGGGAGTGGGAGAGGGAGAAGCAGGCTTCCCGCGGAGCAGGGAGCCCGATGCGGGGCTTGATCCAGGGACTCCAGGATCATGACCCAAGCCGAAAGCAGTCGCTTAACCAACTGAGCCACCCAGGCGCCCCCTAATGAATTCAATTTAAAATTACAAGGCAAAGCAGTGCCAATATACAAAACATATACTGCAGCAAAATCATTAAAGTTGTTGAATCGTGGGTAATGTCAAGCTGCTGTATATACTTCCTGTGCTATCAAAAGTTAAAACAAAAAGCAAGATCTCCATCCCCACATGGATTTGCAGCATATATATTTTCTGAGCTCAAACTACAGTTCCAGCAGTATTTTTCAAACCTCAATACAAGTGCAAAGAAAATTTCTGTATTTCATTTAATTGTGCAGTTGAGGAGTTTCCACCTAACCTTCATTTGGATGTGACTAATCCACAGTGTAATGACATGATAAAAGGCAAGTATCAAGGGAAGAATATAAAAGAATTCTATAAATGCCTTTCAGGTGATGAATATGCTCAATTAAAATTACATGGTATTGGATTAATATCAGTATTTGGCAGTACTATCTGTATGAAGATGTTTTCAAAGACGAAATACATAAAATCTCATTACAGATCAGCATTAACAAATAAACATTTGCAATTGATTTTGATGACAAGGAACATTAACTTTGTACACCAATTAAGTAGCAGACCTGTATTACAAAAAAAAAAAATACTCAATCATTATACTTTGAGTTTTGTCAATAAAAACTTGTAGAAATTTGTTTTAATTTTTATGTACTTATATAATATCTTTGATTTTGCTTCTTGACATGCGAAGCCTAATATTACTATCTGATCTTCTATGGCCTAAGTTTGCTAACCTCTAGTGTAGAAAAACACTTTACAAGTACAGCCAGCTGCTTCTAGCCATTCAAATAAAACCCTTGATCCACTTTCAAGTTCTTCTACTCCTGTCTTCCACTCAGTAAATGGCCTCTTATTCAATTACTCAAGCCAAAACTCTAGCAGTCTTCCTTGACTTTTTACTTTGCCGCAATCTCTATATTAATGTTAGAATGTCCTGTGTCAGTCCTACCTCCAAATGTAATAGCTTTAATCCATCTACTTTTCTCCATATCTGCTGCTTTTATCCACCTCTTGTCTGCCCTACTGAAATAGTCTAATTTGTCTCCCTGTTTCCACTCTTGCACCCTAATGATCCAATATTCCCTCTGTAGCTAGAGGAATCTCTTTAAAATGTTAAAAGATCATTTGCTCCCCTACTTTAAACTCTTTATTGCCTTCCCATTGCATTTCAGATGAACTCCAAATGCCTTAATATGCTCTGAAAGGCTCTATATAACCCAGCCCAGCCTACCTCTTCAAATACATCTGCAATGGACTGAATGTTTGTGTTCCCCCAAAATTCATACATTGAAATCCTAACCCCCACTGTGATAGTATTAGGAGGTGTGGCTTTGGGGAGGTGATTAGGTCATGAGGATAGAGCCCCATGAATGGGATTAGTACCCTTATAGAGACCGCAGAGAGCTTCCTTTCTCTTTCTACCATGTAAGGACATGGTAAGAAGATGACCATCTATGAAACAGGAAGTAGGTCCTCACGATACTCAATCTGTCGTGCTTGATCTTGGATTTCTCAGTCTCCAGAACTGTGAGAAATAAATTTCCATTGTTTATAAGCCACCTAGTCTATGGTATTGTTATAGCAGCCCCAATAGACTAAAACAACATCTCATACCTCCCCAAGTCCACTGGTTTCCTTGTCACACATACCATTCTCATTTTCTTTCTTGGCCTTTGCATCTGCTAAACACTGTACTGGAACCATCTCCCCTGCCCTACTTTGCATGTCTGGGTCTTCTCCTTTGGATACTAAATCAATGTGTACAGTATGCTTCCTTTTCTATTATGCTCCACCTTATGACCAGGTTTATTTTCCTTACAGCACTGGAATGAAATCTTATAAGGCAAGCATTGTCCAGCATGCCTAAAACAGCACCCACATATAATGGGTAATAGTGGATAGTTGGCAAATACTTACTGAGTAAAGGAAATGCCAATAAAGTTTCATGACACAGTGAAATAAGAGCTACTAGAGCTACTAGAGCTCAGAGCAGAGGTCCTCGCTTGGCCTAATGGTCAGACTTCTAAAGGAAGTGATGCTTCAGCTGATACCTGAAGAGAGTAGGTATTAGCTCACTGAAGCCTATTTCTAGGAAGGTAACTATTCTAGGCAGAGAGATGAGCATGAGGAGCAAAAAAAAAAGCAGAGCCCCAAGGGAGACATGAGCAGCAAGAGTGCAGTAATTGGGAGCAGATCATTGGACTTCATCAAAGAGCAGGAGGGAGCAAATGAAAGGTTTAAGCTGGAGAGCTAGTGAAACAGTACTTTATGCTTTAGAAAGATCACTCTGGCCACAGTGTGTGGAGTGGGACATAGAGGGAAGCAAGACAGAAGACAACCAGTTAGGAGGTTGCAGTAGCAGTACTGGGAATGAAAGAATGCATCAATTTGAAATATTTAGGAGACAGCATTGGTAGGACAGGTATGGGAGGTGAGATTCGTGCCCAGGAACACTCCCAGCTTCCAGTCTTGGGTATTTGGGTAGATGGTGGAAGTTTTACTAAATCTGGAAACAATGCAGCAGTTGGCTAGAGATGGGGTGCAGTATTTTAGACATATTGAGCTTGAGATGTCTATGAAGTACCTAAATAGCTGGTTTATACATCCGTCTCTTAAAGTGACAATCCTGCTCTTCTCATCAGTGCCGGATACAGAGCAGGCCCTATTGGGTTTTTGTTGTTGTTTTTAAGTAGTTCCACGCCCAGCGTGGAGCCCAATGTGGGGTTTGAACTCATGACCCTGAGATCAAGACCTGAGCTGAGATCGAGAGTCAGACCCTTAAGCAACTGAGCCACTAAGGCGCCCCTATTGTTGAAGGAAGGAAAGAAGGAGGAAATCTAAGTGGGTCTGGGGATCAGGAAAACTGGAGATATAAAATTAAGGGTCATCAGTATTTAAATGGTTTAACTCAGAGTGGATAAAAATCACCCAGGAGTGTATAAATTTAGAAGAGGGTAAAAAGGGGAGCCTGGGTGGCTCAGTCATTAAGCGTCTGCCTTCGGCTCGGGTCATGATCCCAGAGTCCTGGGATCGTGTCCCGCATTGGGCTCCTTGCTCAGCAGGGAGCCTGCTTCTCCCTCTGCCTGCTGCTTTCCCTGCTTGTTCTCACACTCTCGCTCTCTCTCCCTCTGACAAATAAAATCTTAAAAAAAAAAGAGGGTGAAAAGACCCCTGAAGAACTCTAGCATTTATGAGAAAGATAATAACAATGAGTATGCCTCATTTCCCCTTTAGTTGAAAATATTTTTTCCTTTATATATGTGACCCTCCCCGAGAAAACTGATCCCAGTAAAGGTGTGGGGAACTAATGGTCTCACTCATAATAACAGCTAACATTTATCGAGTTTACTGAGGGCAAGGCACTGGTCTAAGCATTTTACATGTATTAATTCTTACAGACCTGTGAGCATGATTAAGTGCGAATGAGGAACTCCAGACAGAGTGAAGATGCTGGACAGAGGGGATAATTAAAAGAGCAAGGGCTCTGGGAAGGGGGCTAGCCTTGGTCAGGAGTGACATCTCTTCCACTACAAGGAGGAAAGGACAAAGGCAGAAAGGTACATTTTTAAATTTAAATCTTTTTTTTTTTTTAAATATTTTATTTATTTATTTGACAGAGAGAGAGACAGTGAGAGAGGGAACACAAGCAGCGGGAGTGGGAGAGGGAGAAGCAGGCTTCCCGCAGAGCAGGGAGCCCGATGCGGGGCTCAATCCCAAGACCCTGGGATCATGACCTGAGCCGAAGGCAGACGCTTAATGACTGAGCCACCCAGGTGCCCCTAAATCTTTTTTTTTTTTTTAAAGCTGCTCACATTCTATTTTTTTTTTTTAAAGATTTTTATTTATTTGGCAGAGAGGGACACAGCGAGAGAGGGAACACAAGCAGGGGAAGTGGGAGAGGGAGAAGCAGGCTTCCCGCTGAGCAGGGAGCCCGATGCGGGGCTTGATCCCAGGACCCTGGGATCATGACCTGAGCCGAAGGCAGACGCTTAACGATTGAGCCACCCAGGCGCCCCTCCCCCCTCCTTTTTTTTTTTAACTGGCTGCTTGGAGTTTATTTTCCACTTCATGCAAGGCATACGGTTACAGGTGTCAGGAAGGCTTGTGTGTGGCTTGGATAATAAAGAGTGGGGTTCTCTCAACTTCCTTTTTGGTGTTTTGCTGTTTTGTTATAAAAGAACCCAACTGCTTCTGCTTGCTGCGCTCTGCCTAGTCTATGGGGGGGGGGGGTGCTCTGATGAGCCTAGCACCTCCTGAAGCCTGGTAGCTGATGATGGCCACTCAAGACTGGGGCCGGGTGTTGGCTTTGACAGGCTGGCCACCAGGCTGCTTCCAGAGCCAAGTCATAGGTGATCGTGCTGCTGGAGGCCTGGGAGATTCCAAGCAATCTGGGGACTCCAACACTGTAGCCAGGAATGGGAAAATGGACTTCCCAAAAAAGAAGTTTGCCCACCAGTGAGTGGGTTGGCCCTGTGGAGACTGGGGTGGTGAGGGATGGCTTCCCCAGGATACTCTGCACTTCCACAGAAGCTGTTACTGGAAGTGGAACGCGGGTGGTGTGGGTAATAGTGTGGGTGGCCATAAGCAAGCCACTGGAGGGGATGGCTGCCATACTGTTGTTTTTGGGCTTGTGGGAACCTCTGCACGACCCCTCACAGGCCTAGGTGTATGGAATCCTAGGTCACGGAGCCCATTTGCAGAGGAGACTGCAGAAGGCTGCTCCACGACTGAGGGGGGCACCAGGTGTAAATCCAGATCTTTCATAATGGAACTTGTTTTCTGTGTAATTCCTAATAACTTTAAAACAAAACCAAAACTCTAACATGGTATTTTAATTGGCTTACAGTAGAAATAACAAAGTGCTATGGGGATTAAGGAGAGGGAAGAAGCAATTCTGCCTTAAGTTCAGAGGGCAGAGGTAGAGGTTGGGCAGGTTCACCATTTCTTGAGCACCTATTAAGTGCCAGGTATATCTGAGGCTTTAAGGATCCTACGATGGGCAACATGTGGAGATTGTCTGGGTGGGCCTCTCTGTTCCTGTGGGATGGCTAGCACCATTCCCCACTCTTCTATTCCAGGAATTCAATTTCCCCTTTGGGATTACATGCCCACTTTGTTCCCTTGATGGAATAATAATTAGGGTGCTCTGGCCAGAGGGTAGACCTGGGACAGAGAGGGAGAGAATCTCAAGCAGACTCCATGCTGAGCCCAATGTGGGACTTGATCTCATGACCCTGAGATCATGACCTGAGCTGAAACCAAGAGTCGGACTCTCAATTGACCAAGCTACCCAGGTGCCCCCTCTCCTGGGAAATTTTATCTTGAGATAAGTAACACAAGAAATAAGAATGACTGGATCATCATCACAAAACATATGACCGGAAAAGATTCCCCAGGAATTCCTGTTCCCTGAACCCCCAGAGCTTATCCTTACCCAGGTCTTAACCTTCCAAAGGCTGGCCCTTCACCCCTTCCTTCCATTCCAGGAGCCACCCCACATACTTCCATAGATTCATTTTGATAATGTTAGTCAGAGCCAGCTTCCCTTGCTTGCAACCAAAGGATCCTGCTCAAAGGATAGATAGGCACACGTCATTTTATCGTGCTTCCCTTTAATGCACTTTGCAGATATTACAGGGTTTTTATTTGTTGGTTTGTTTTTTTACAAACTAAAGGTTTACAGAAAGTCTTTGGAGGTCTGCAATTGAAGGTTTGGAGCAAGTCTATTGGCACCATTTCTCCAACAGTATTTGCTCACTTTGTGTCTCTGCATCACATTTGGTAAATCTTGAAATATTTCAAACTTTTTCATTATTAATATATTTGTTATGGTGATCTGTGATTACTACTTGTTGAAAGCTCAGATGATCGTTAGTATTTTTTAGCAAAAAAGTATTTTTTTAAGGTAGGTACTTTTTTTTTTTTAAGTAGGCTCCATGCCTGTGGAGCCCAACGCAGGGCTTGAACTCATGACCCTGAGATCAAGACCTGAGATGAGATCAAGCCGTGAGCTGAGATCAAGAGTCAGACGCTTAACCAACTGAACCACCCAGGTGCCCTGTGGTATATACATTTTCTTTAGACATAATGCTACTGCACACTTAATAGGCTACTGTAAAAACATAACTTTTATATGCACTGAGAAGCTAAAAAATTCATTTGACTTGCTCTGTTGTAGTGGTCTGGAACTTAACCTATAATAACTCTGAGGTATGTCTGTAGCCACCTGCGGAACGTGTGCCAAAAGAATGGCAGGTGGGTGTGATTTGGTAGCTCTCTCCCTGACCCCTTTCCCAATGTGTTCACAGTCCTTACCATGGGGATGGTACCATGGCATGGCTCTTTAGAAAGGCTGACAGATCACAGCGAGAATCCACCTTCTCAGCCATAAAGTCACATTTTCAGCCTCTTCTGGGTGCCATAATATTTTTAAGGAACATGCTTTGGAGAAAGCTATCAATCCTGGCTCTAGTTATAACTTCAACTAGGCCACCAACATTGTTGCTGTACTCTGGTACACCGAGATCTTTATGAAAGCTTTGCTAACATTTAAGACCTTCTCCTGGCTTCCTTTATGACACTACAGTAGCCTGTACTGCCCACTAAGACAGACTTATCATACCACATTGTCATTATTTGTCTAACTTTGATAGTAGCTGTGAACTTTTTGAGGTCAGAGTATAAGGGTCTAGCATAGTGCACTGCACTAAATGTTTGTAGAACAAACCAAACCACAACCAAACATGTATTATACATAAAGTCAGGTAAGATTATAGGTAAAGATCATGTGAACCAACTCCTTTAAAAATAAAAAGACAAGAGAACCAGTGAGGAGATACATACCACCCCACAAAAACCCCCAGTTCATACTCTGAAAGATAACTTATCTGAGATCATTTGGTGGCAGGTCAGGGCCTAGAATCTGGCCCACTGACATCCAGGACAGTGTTCTCTGCACCAGTGTGAAACCATCCCATTCTTCCCCCATCAACATAACCCTGCCACATAAGGAACACATCCAAGTCTTTGCAACTGTTTTTATGCTGTCTCTTCCACGTAAATTACTCAATCCAGTCCATTGTCAGCTTAGGTTTCAGAGCAAAGTTTATTTGAAGAAATTAAGTAAACTGTCACAATCTCCCCATTCCAGTATCTACTTTTTTCTCTCTCAACAAAGGGCCTATCATGTGAGCGGGAAGGAAAGGAAGGGGGTGTGGTCCTACTGTGCAGATACTCTTTAGCCTTCTGTTATGTGCTGTCTCAGCCTCTGACAACAGCCACTTGTTCAACAGTGGTGCTACCCTGAGAGCATTTTAAGTCAGTGGCCATCTCCTGAGTTCACTGGTCACATTCCAATCACTGTGATCAGTATATGGGCGATCAGTGGTAGACAAAGATAAACAAGAGGCACAGGCTGTTGAGGGAATATCCTCTATTAAAAAGAGGGTTCTAAGAATGACACATGGAATGCTCAATTTGTTAAAGTGCTTAACTACAAAATTAAAAACAGAAGTGTTGGGAAGGTGCAGAGCAAGAGGCTTCTGAGAGGCTTCTGGAAAGATCGAACAAAAGAAAGTACTCTTTCTTTTTAAGAGTACTTAAAAAGAACTCTGCCTAAATCATTTCAGCAATGACAAGGGAGACGAGAACATTATTAGTTTCTGAATTATTAGACCTTGGAATCAAACATCCCTACATGGAGACCAGCTCCTTTAACACCTCATGGAGACCAAATGAAACATTTTTACATCTTTTTGCTGTAACTCTTCTCTCACCAAACAAAACTTCTAATCTGAAATCTGGTTTCCTTTATGAAAGGTCTATTATGGGCAAGTGATCAATTTATGTATGCCCTGTAAACCACCTTCCTATGGGGTGGTTTGCAAAAACCTGGAGAGGAGAAATCTGAGTTCCCAAATCTGCCAGGTTGATGCCCACACTTAAGAACAAGATATCCAGAATATATAGATCTTCTTGACATGATTACAAGATCCAGAAGAGGGGTGTGATGGTTGTGAGGGCAAAGTATCCATCAGCAGCAGTGGCTCTCTTATCCTAGAAATTAGTGTACGGCCTCAGCAGTCAGTTGTAAGTCCAGTGAGCAGTGGCCCAACCCTGGCCCTTGCATAGGTCCCGATGGCGAAGGAAACAGGCATGGACTCGGAACCGACGGCCACAATGGGGGCAGGCATGCAGGGCTCCAGCATGGGTCTTCATATGTTCTGTCAGATGGTGCTTCAGCTTGAAGCGCTTATTGCAGATGCCACAGCCAAAGGGCCGAAGGCTGAAGGTCAGCATGATGTGCCGATCACGCTTTGGCTTCACTGCAAACCGCTTCCCACACAAGCAACCAAAGCGTTTCCCATCGGCAGGGGGTGTACCTCCTAACTTGACAGGCCCATGCACAGCCTGTCCTGCCCCCCCAGGTCCCCCACCCCCTGACAGGATTTCATTCCCATGAAGATCCACTGGTTTCCAGGATGGACCTCCTCCTCCTCCATATGCTGCCCCTGCTCCTGAGGGCAATGAGAACCCTAGCTCTCCATTCCCTTCAGTGTCCCCTCCAGGAAACACTTTGGTCTCCTCCTTTGTTCCTCCAGACTGAGTTCCACCTCCTGATATCTCTTCTTTAGGCTCAGAGGGTTCCTGCTTAATGTAGAAGACTTTGGGGGGCAGTGCAGTATGAGGGGTAGGTGGCTCAAGTGGTGCACTCTCGCCCTCTGAAACCCTGCGGGGAGTAGTGGATATAGGCAGTGGGTGTGATCCATGAGGACAGGGAAAAGCCCCTGATACTCTCTGAGGCTGAGGTGTCTGAGAGGGTGCTGCTGACCCCTGGTCCTCCTCCTCATCTTCTTCTTCTTCCTCCTCCTCCTCCTCCTCTTCTTCAACTTGAATCTGTAACACATCTCCCAGTTCACTCCCCTCCCCTAAAACGGGGCTCTCGGTAGAGGTGGAAGACTGCACTGGGGTCTGGAAAGGGGAAGAGCGAATGCACCAGCCTCCTGGAGAGGATGTGGTGGAAAGAAGTGTATGGTAAGAGGTCGCCCCACGGGTTGAAATTCCACCCCCTGATGTTTCTAGTTCTCTAAGAATCTCTGAGCACTGATCTACTACTTGCCACATCTGGAGGCCACTGGCCACAAGGAGGTGGGCAGGGAGAGCATCCAGTGGCAGACGGAGGCGCCCTGAATAAATGAGCTGGAGCAGCCCCTCGAAGGCATCAGCTTCAATGACGCTGGGCAGAGTGAGACGTGGCGCATCCCCCAGAAGAAGTTTGTCATGGAAGTAAGGAGAGGCAGCAGCCAACACTGCTTTGTGCGCCCTAAGTTCCCGGCCCTGCACCAAGAGGGACACATCACAGAACTTTCCCTCTAGCCTGTGGCGGTTCAGGGCTTCCAGCAGCACTGAGCTATGCTGCGGGAACTCGATCTGGATTGTCCGTGGGGCAGGGTTGCAGGTCGGGGAGGGGGGAACGGGGGGCATGGGCGTCGAGGTATCCATATGGCCGCCTCAGAAAGAGAGAGATCCCAGAGGATCAAATACAGGAGATGAGGGGCTGGGGGCGGACCCCCAGCGGGATGAAGGCTGTGGAGGAAAGAGACGGGGGTCACAGAAGCTCTGGATAAGGGCAACCACGTCTCACACAACACCCGCCTCCCCAACCGAACCTGTGGAAACTTTTCAGTCAGTGGTGGTTTCCGCAGATCAGTCCCGCGCACTCCCCCACCAAGAAAAGAAAAACTAAACGACCACAACAAAAGACCAACCGGGGTTTCACTTCCAGGGCCTGTGGAGGAAGCTGAGGAGGTCCTTCCAGCCACGCGCCTGACCTCGCCGGCCCCGGACGGCTCCCGCGCGCCGCTCCACTCCTTCTCACGGTGCCCAGAGGGCCCGACTCCAGGGAAGCCGCGGCCGCCGGGAGACCGTGGGCACCAGCAGGGATGCCCTTCCCGCCGCCACGCCCCCGCCGGTACACAGGCGGCACGGGGTCGGAGCGCGTCCGCGGACACCGCTCAGTCCCGGGCCGGAAGCCGCCGCCTTCCCGCCGGACGCCAACGTCAGGTACGGTGGGCGGTGCCAGAGCCGCAGCCAATCGGAAGGCGGTGGCTTACAAGCCTCGTGTTGATTGGTTGCGCGGGCGAGAAGGCGGTGCTGGCAGGAGGTCTCTGACCCCCGGGCGGCCGCGGACGGGGTGGCGGCCCCTGTGGGAGGACGGCTAGCCAGGGCTCGAGAGACCACAGCCCGGAAGGAGGGGGCGACCCGTAAACCCTGAGGGTGATTAAATATAGCGCCCGCCCCCTGCTAGGTGCTGAGAAGGCGAGATTAAGTGGGCACCTATTGTGTGGGCCAGCCATTGTCCGCATCACCTTGTTTCCTCCCCCAGCCCTGCAAGGTAGGTGTTGGTGTCCTGTTTCCTGGGGGAAACCGAGGCTGGCAAGTGATGGGCCTGGGATTAGAACTCAAGATTTGCTGAGGAACCAAGTTCTTTCCTCCATTCCCTACGGGAGCATTTTAACCAGCAATTAAATAAACCTTATTTCTAGGCAATTACTAAATATATATGTATATGTGTGTCTGCAGATATATACTTGGAATTTTTTATCAGATAATGTTCCTGTTCCCTGGCCTCTTTACTCATTAGGACTAAGGGGAGCAGTGGTGAGGGGACAGCGAGATTGGGTAAGCTTGGCCAGTGCACAACCCCTGCTCAAAACCAGAATAAATCTCGTCGCTGGGTGGGAGAATGATACTCTGGAGGAGACTTTGGGATCATGCAGGGATATAGTTTCTCCCAGGCTGTCAGCTTCCTGTCAAAAAGCAGGACCCTGATCGTCCGTCTGGAGATCCCAACTTAGGAAAGTCAGCACAGCGATAAAAGAACAATCTCCGTTTATTAAACATGATTTTTCTGTTTCACCACACACTCCAGAAAAAAAGGAAATGGGGCTGGGAGTGGAGAAAAAGGGATAGTGGTGGAGGACAGAGAAGGCGGGGAGTGGGGTGGGATAGGGTAGGGAGGGATAACGAGAAAACAAAATAAAACAGGTAGGAAGAGCATCTCCCTACCCTTAGGGTGGTGGAAGGGGAGAGAAGGGTGGGGGGGGGAGGGGGCCAGGAAGCTCTGTACAGAGGGGTTGCCCCCAGCCCACACACACACACCCCCAATATGTACAGTACAAACCCCAGATAATTACAACAGCCAAAGAGAGGAGGAAAGGGGGTCCAGGGGTAGGGTCTGAGGTTGGGAAAGCAAGGAAAGGGCACAGGGATAAAATTTCACATATTTACAACTTTTATATAAGTATAAATTTGGCCCCGGCTGGGTGTATGTGTGTAGGGGGATGGGACTGAAGAGGAACTGTCCATACAAAAGAAAGAAGGGTGAAGTCTGGAAAGAGTCTCAATACCAAACGCAAGAAGGGATGAGGGGGCAAGGCTGGGTAGGGGACAGCAGTCAGGGAAGAGGGGGTGCCAAGGAGGGGCTTCTCCCCTCCCATGACCTACCCACCCTAAACCCCATCCATCCTACCTCCCCTATCCCGCCAGAGAGCTATGTACAGAGAAACACCGAAAAATTGTGGAGCTGGCGGGAGGGAGGGAGGTGGAGGGAGATTGGGGAGGGGGGAGGATGAGAGGGAAGCCCAGCCCTGTCCTACCTCCCCCGGGGGGACAGAGTCATGGAAGGGGGCCCCCAACACCCCTCCTCCAACACAGGTCCCCCCCACCCTGGGGGAGAGAGACATGGCTTTTCCTAGAGTAAGTTCCCCCCTCCCCCTGGAAGTAGAGACCAAGAAGAGAGAGGGGAGGGGCGAGGGGGGCTGTGTGTATCAGGGTCGGGCAGATCAACTAGTCTATCCTCCCTAACACACACATCCTCCTAGACCCTAACCCCTCACCCTAACTTCAATTCCACCCCACCCAACACACTGGGGGAGGGGGGGGCATAAGCCCCCTCACCCCGCTCTGGGACCAGCCAAGAGCAGATCAGGTGTGGGAGGAAGGGGAGACAACTCCCGTTCCCCCCTTGCCGCCCCCTCCCTGCCCCGGTGGCCCCTCCACCCCATCTGGGTTCTGGGTGGGGAGGGAGTAAATTTAAGAGTAGTAGGAGAAGGAGTTTGTGCGTGCTGAGCCCCCCCAGACACTCCTGAGAAATCAAGGGGTAATAGGGCCCCCTCACCCGGGGTCCCCTCCCCATAACAAAGGGGACAGGGGAGGCCAAAATGGGGCGGTGGAGGGGAGTTAGATTGTCAGCTCTGGTTACTGCTAAAAAATCACCCTGAAGTTGAAAGTTTGGAGGTGCCACACCCCCAGGGTGGGGGTGAGGGTCTGTCCCCCAGTGCTCAGGGGAACGATGAGGCAGAGGATGGGGATAGCACCCCAGAGTGAAGGGGTCTGTGTGGGGTAGGTGGTGTCCTGGGGCAAGGGTGCCTGGGGGTCACAGGGGGCAGCACCCCAACAGGAAGGAAAAGGGGACAGCTAAGGGTCCACACTCTTCCCCCCTGGAAATGGTGCAGTGGGGGTGGGGGATTGGTGCCCCCCAAGGAGGCATTCAGGGAGGCAATCCCACTGTCCCTCGGCGACATCCAGTCCTGGTGGTGGGTGCTATTCCAGGGTGGGGTGCATGGGGGGGGAGAAGGTCTGTGATGCTGGGTGGGCTAGTGGTCTGCGGTGTTTCGGAACTCGCCGTTCTCGGTGATCTGCAGCCGGGGTGGGGGGGGCGGTGCTGGGGGGGCCAGGCCGTTCCAAGGTGGGGCCAGCGTCACACGCGGGTTTGTTGGACCCAAGGGGGGAAGCTGCCTCTCCTGCAAGACACCAAAGAGGAGAGCGCGGACTTATTGAGACGCTTCGCGGGGGCCTGGGTGCCAGCCCCCTTAGCCATGGGCCCCCCACCATAACCAGCCCACTCCATAAACCATGTCCCCCTCCCTGCCCCCAGGACCACCCCCCACCCCCATCCTCCTATTTTTTTCTCACCTGCAGTAGAAGTTACATCTTCTGGGATCAGGGAGAAGAGAATCTCACCCCCTGACTCCTAATGGGCCTTCAACCCAGGGAGTCATACCAGGAAACCAGTTCAAAAGAAACAAGTTCCTATCTCACCCCCGGCCTAACCCCCTGTATCTTCCCCTACCCAGCCTCCCTCCTCCTCGTGGAAACCCCTCCCAGCCCACCCCCAATCCGAGGTAGGAACTTTGTGTTGAGGGAACAAGGGGAGGCAGTACAGCAAAACCTCATTAATCCAAACCCCCATGGATTTGGACTTTTTTCATAATTTGAACAAAAACTGGGCTTGCGTTTTCTTTTAGCTCTGAAAAAAGGGTGTACTAAGCAAATTAATAGTGGAAACGTGTCTGTAGGAGGGTACTAGCCAACAGACTTTTGAATCCTATCTATTCATTAACGCGTGCTCCCTGAGGGCGTCCAGTGGAAAAGCCTTGTTCATCGAGTCCTACTTACTGTATGTATTTTGAAGACATGCATTTCATTAAATAGACACTGCCGTTCAGTTTTGTCACTTGTTCAGAGTGGTCATCTCGAATATAACTTTCCAAATTAGGTTTAACTGTACTGGGGGGTGGGGGGCGATGGATTCAGGGAAGTGATGGGCGATGGTAAAAACATTGGGGGAGGGCTGCCTGTCTCGTGCTAAGGGCAGAAACGACTAGGAGCGTCTGCAGAGGCACAGCATGCCTCCATCTCTGTGTCCCCAGGAAGCAGAACTGCTTCATTCCTTTCCACCCCCATGTTCCTTTCAATCCCTCTCCCTGGCATCGCGGTTAGAGGGAGAGGGGTACCAGACCCTACTCCCACCCCTGGACCAGCTAGCTCCTGCCTCCTGCCCTCAGCTCTGGCTTCTGTTCCTCTGCTGGGAGAGAAGGAAGCCACCTCTACTACACTTCTGGTCGTTCACTTGGCTTTTTAAAATACAGGCACAAAATTAATTTTTAAGCCAATGAATGCATTGCAGAGGGACCAATACCTAAAAGTGATTTAGAAAGTGTCCAAGTTATTTCCTGGGCCACGGGGCATTTAGCCTGTTATGTGTAACCATATCTCTGTGGGATACAAAAACATTCCAAGTAGAGGCTCCCAGATCAGCTCTCCCTTCCAAATCAAAGAGCTCACCTCTCAGAAGGTCACCAAAACCCCAGCCTTAAGCAAAGCCTCCCCCTTAGCTTGCTGAGAATCTCGTACACTTTCCCCAAGTCAGCGGGAGAGAGGAAATTACGTATGGTAGGGGATCCTGAGTATGGCAGGAGAGCAGGGGAAGGGAACCTCAGATTCCCTCCTCTCTGCTTGTCTGCTGGCAACAGAACATAGGCATGCCCCCTACACCCCCATGGACCCAAATTTAGAAAGTAGATAAATGAGGGTACCATTATTCATTTTACAAAAGAATTCACTGCAGGAGTCCTTTAAATGGTGAGGTCCCCTGGTGCCTTTCAGCATCTGTTTACAGATCACTAACTACTTTGACAGAGAGGCTGGGCAGGCAGAGAGTTAAAATTACAGTGTGAGGAGCCACTGCCCACTGCAGATCAGTCCCACAGAAAAGAAAGCACCTCAGAAATGATGTCAGTGGCTGACAGATTCACATTTACTGGTTTTTAGGTAGGACTGTGCATACAGCAAGGCCACTGGGTGGCGGGAGAGGGGGAGTGAGCTCTGACAAGAAGAATAGAGAGATTACTTAACATGCTGTTCCTGGCATCTCTGCCTGGGAATCCACATGGCTACTGAGCCCATGATCTTATCTAGGAAGACGGCTCACCCCACTTCCAACTCCCACGCCACATGGGCCAGTCTGCGTCCTAACATCTGTCAAGCCTCCTTTTTATGTTTCTTCTTTTCCACTCACCCTGCCTAATATCCTGATATCCTGAACAGCATTCTTTCCAGTGCCCCTTCCCAAAGTCTTCCTGAGTTAGCTTACCCTTAATTACCACCCAGTGGGGCCCAACAGGAGCTGCAGATGCCTTCTACTTCAGATGTAAGGGAAGAGGAAGAGAGGAACCGGTGAGGGGTGGAAGGAGGCGTGGAGAACCAAGGTTAGGGAAGGAAGAGGAAACCCCCACCTACCTGCTGCAGTCAGCACAGCCCCTCTAGCCAGGGTCCCCCAACCCATCATCACGGCCACCCCTTAACAAGCCCCACCCCCAACGTCCCAACTCCCAAGGACGCTCTGGTGAAATGGGGGGTGACAGACATACACTGGAGAGGCAGAGGAAGAGGACTAAGAGGAGGCTGGGTAGTGGGTTTTATCGAAGGAGATGTGGGGTTGTGCTGGGCCTGTCCAGGGTAAAATGCAGTTCCGGGAGCAGCAAGAAGTGCTCTCTCTGGGCAGTGGCTTGGAAATGGGTCTGTGCAGAAGGTGTCAGGAGGGTAGGGTCTGTGGAGGTTCTCGGGTGTGGAGAGCAGCAATGGGGGGGAGTGGTGGGGAGAGGCTCCAGAGAGTCGGAGGGGAGTGGGCTTCACGACCAACCTGCAGTGGTCCGGAGTCACCTCCCCCTGTGTCCTCCGCCCGTGGTCAAAGCGGAACCAGGAGAATTACCTGATGAGGAGCTGCAGGGGGAGAGAGTGGGGTCATGGGGTCAGGAGCCTTAGTGGTAGTGGTGGGGAAGCCTGGCGGTCAGAGCAGAGGAAGGAGGAGCATGGGTGGGAAAGTGAGCAGAATTGGGGAGAGCAAGGGGTAAGGGTGCAGGAGGGAGGTCCCAAAAGCTGGCTGAGAAGAGAGGGAGGGCAGCAGGGAGCTGGAGAGCTGGACAGGTGTGAGGAACAGAGGGACAGGCCAGAGGCCTTCACTGCATTTAAATACCGAAAAAAGGAGAGTTTATGGGGTGGGAGGGGCCTTCAAGAGCTAAAGAGTCAGAAGAGGAAGCTATTCAGAAGCTGCCCAGGAGACAGGAAAATTGAGAAGCCAAGAGAATAGAGGTGATGGGGGCCATTCAGAGCCTGAGAAGCTAGAACTCATACTCTGTTCCAGCAAACTACAGCCTCTAGCCCTTCTGGCTCAAGGAGAGCTCAGGAAGCTGAACTCCCTGATGTGAACAGGAGCAGGCACAAGATGGGGCAGGGGTGCCGGGAACTGAGTGGGGTCCGGGGGCAGAGAGACTGAGGTTCTGGTGGATGTTCCAAGACCCAGACAGGAGTGGGAAAGATGGGGCAGGAAGGCACAGGGATGGGGCTGACACTGCCAGGAGTGACAAAGGCACAGACGATGGGATGAAGATGGGGTCACTGGGGGGGGCTGCCAGAAGCAGCCAGTGGACAAACAGAGGACAGTGGGAGACAGATGGAAATGGGGCTGGGTGGCTGGTGCAGTGAGTGCACGAAGGACAGTGGGATGGATGGGGATGGGACACGGAGAAGATAAATGACATTGTAATTTCCACCTGAGCGTCGAGCAGCCTCTTCTTGGGTTCGGGCAGCGGCTCAGGCATGGCGGGGTGGTCCCGGCGCAGCTCCTCCTCCACCAGCATCAGCCTGAAGGGACGGGCTTCAGTGGGGTTAGTGGCGGGCACGGGCTTGGAGCCTGCCGGTGGAACTCCTGATCCTGGGGAACCCCTGTAGCTCTCTGGAAAAGCCTCGGGCGTCCTTCTCCTCTGCCCTCAGAATCCTTCCATTGTTACAACCCAAAAGACTCCCTGTGTTAACCTTCCTCTCAGGGATCCTCACATTTCCCTGCTAAGGACCACTTTCTGGGCCTCAAAGACCTCTACCACCCAGACACCCCCCTAAGCCCTACATCTTCCCATTCAGGACAGTGCCCTCCCACAGCCCCTCCGTGGCTGAAGGCCTGGCTTCCATGTCCCATTCTACCTGACTGAACCTAGGATACCTCCAATGCCTCCCCTGGGATGCCCCCTAGCCCAAGAGGGGTCTCTACAGTCATCATTCCCACCACCTCCCTGCCTTTGATGAAAATTCTCAAGGTGATTTCTCAGCAAGGATATCCATTAGAGCAGGGTTTCAAAATAAGTTTCAAGTCAAGCCTTTTTCTTCTAATTAATCTTACTCAAAGCTACATTCAGAGTGGACCAAAACGGGACTGGCTCTGGTTAGAGTGGGGCCTGGGGTCCCATCCACTTCTCAGGATAGCTGACCCCCTTGCTGAGACACCTTCTTTGGAGGCCAGGGCTTGGCAGAGCAGTTGAAAATGTTCACACGCTAAAAGAAGGGTCATTCACTTTCTAACAGAACATCTTTTCAGGGCTGGAGAGGGTTTACCGAGGATAGGGATGGCTAGGGCCTACTCTGGCTAGGGAATCTCTGCTTGGTTTTGGGGAGAACATCACAGGCTGGATTGAGAATAACCAGTGGGGAGTCCCAGCCTAGGCTGGGGCCAGACACATAGTGATGGACAGTAACAGGCACATTTTTCAAGGCCTTCAGAAGTTACTCTATCAGGAGAGAACATTTATGCATTAAGCAAGAAATTTCTCCCCATCTGGTGATTGGTGAGTGAGTGGCAATCTCTGGGAGCAGGGTCGTGGGCTTTCCTCATGGTGTCCTGAGTTTGGGGCTGGAAGCTGGAGGGGAAGCTCACTGGCTCTCTTCAGCCTCAGGCTCTCCCTTGCTACCCCTCCCCAGGCCGCCCCTCACCTGCCAATGATGCTTTTGATCTGCGAATCCTTCTCCACCTGTTGCTGCCTTAGCCTCTTCTCGCTCTGCTCCAGTCGGGCCTGATACTGCATCAAGATTTTGCTGGTCTGCTCTTCCTGGGACAGCAGCCTCCGCTCATACTCTTCTAGCTTCCGGTTGGACATGTGCAGCCGCTCCTTCAGTGAGTGGATCTCCTCCTCATACTCCTTCACCTGCCCGCCGGGCACACGACCCCGCACTGTGAGGGGTGCCTCACCCCAACCCCACCACCCAGTCTCTGTCCTTGACTACCATGCAGCCACTGCATGGTGAGGGACATCCCAACTGCCTTCTGCAGCCCTTTCCCTGCCTGCTGATCATACCAGACACGGTGGCGTTTGACGTTCTATGGAGCTAACTAAGGCTCCTTTAAAATGGACCAAGGTCATATGCTCCCATACCCTGAGAAGTATATACCTACCCTCACATGTAAATCTGGACACATGAGGACCACATAAGAACCTAGACAGACTCAAGGACACACCTTGAGTGACCGTACCCAGAAATGAAAGATTAAGGTGATTCCTCAATCCAACCAGATCACAGGGGGGAGACCCAGGAAGAAAAGACATCGGATAAGGAGAGGCTATGTGGGATCACGGGTCTGGGCTTCAAACAAGTCCAGGCTGAGAATGTAGGACTGCCTCTCTGTTGATAATGATCCCGGAATTCTGGGGCTAGAAGGGCACAAGAGAGTCATTTTACCTGCCCTATTGGCTCTAGAGTCTAGAGCTGTGTGCTATCCAATACAGTAGCCGCTAGCTATGTATGGCTATTTAAAATGTAAATAAAACTAAACATTTAATTCCTCAATTACATCACATGTGGCCAGTGGTTATCATACTGGACAGTGCAGATCATAGAACATTTCTCATTACTGCAGAAAATTCTACTGGACGGTCCTAGTCTAGAGCCTTCCTCAACAAAAATAGCTCATCTGAGCCATAGAACAGAAAAAATGGTTTGAGAGAGTATTTGCTCATTCTCCAAGGAGGACACATACATAATCAACCCCATTCTAGACACAAAAGAGAGATGTTATTTATTACCTAAGGTGGCTACCTTGGGGCATTAGGGCCTACTTCTCTCAGGGAACTTGCTACACCAAGTCCATCTAGATCAGTCCCAACATTTTCCTATGCTCAAAGACCACAGCTCCTAAGAAACCTCTCTCTGCTCCCCCCAAGTTGGGGCCCTACAGTCTTTACATTAAGCTAATCCTACAGCCACCCTCTTCTTCAGAGTCCTTGTAGCGACAGCTTCCCCAAGGAACTTTCTGCTAAGTTATCTGTGTGTGTCCCTGAGCTCTTGCTGTCTTTTGCTCTGGGTCACCACCAGCTGAGAGTCTGGTCTTTCCACACATGGGCCAATACACACCACTTTTCCAACACCGACCCTCTGTCACCTATGCCGGTGGGACAAACACTGGGTAAGCTAGACATCATTTGTAGTACAACTGCAACCCCTCTGCCCCCCACCCAATTTAGCAGCTCACACTGCTGGTAGAGCAGCCCTCCCTTTCCTGAGTAGTCATAGGAGCCAGGGCTTATGTTCTCCCTGGGGAGGAACACGGAAATAAGCTATAACATAAAATATTTCTCTGCAAACTGTCTATGATGCATAGAAGCCACAAAATAAAGTTGGAAGTTGGCTTTCCAACAGACTGTGTGTGCCCAGCCTCCCCTAGAAGATTGAAGCCTTCTCAAGAAAGGGGATCAGGTCTTTGTCTCTTCTTCTTTCTACTGTAACTACTTGACCCCCGGTGCTTCCCTGAAAAGCGTCTAGAGGCTTCCCCTGTGGGTAACGGGAAGGTCAGGGGCCCAGCGTACCCTGTCCAGTCGGCTCTCATCCATCGACTTAGAGTACTCCTTGAGCTTGTACTCTTCTCGCTCGATGTGGGCACTCTCAATGTCAGCTGACAGGTGAGGCATGTTGGAGACCCAGGCCACCGTCCGCTCGGACGCTGGCATGGTGGGGTTCAGCGTGGATGGCGCCTGAGAATGCTGGGATGGGGCAAGGTGGAGGTGAAGAGAGAGGAAAGGTGGGAGAAGGCAAGGTGCATTTAGGAGAGAGTGCTGCCAAAGGAGATGACCATCCTAGTCTTGTTCCCCTGCTCTAGTGTTGATGCCCTTGTGAATGCTATTTATTTATCATGTCTCCCCTCTGGAGAGGCGAATTCCACCAGGGCAGGGTTTGTGTGGCGTTCACTGTCAAACCCACAGTGCCTAGAATAGGACATGGCACGTAGCAGGGATTCTATATACAATTTGTTTAATGAATGAAAGGAGGTGAGGACACTATAATTTCAAACCCCAGACTATGCTGCCCCCACCTCCCCAACCCACTTCCTCCTTCCCTCCCTGTTCCTCACCCATTTGGCCTTCCTCCCACCCTCACATACCTGCTTGGTGATGGAGGGCTTGAGCCCCCCACCCCCTCCGCCACCGCTGCCCCCGCTGCCCCCAATGCTGCCCTCTTTGCTGAGGCTCTGTTGCCGCGGACGGGCGGGGCCATAGCTCGGCTCCGGTGACTGCAACAGATTCCCACTGGATGGCCGGGGTTTCTGGGCAGCGCTGACCGTCAACTGCTGAGACTTGCCCCTCTGCAATGGAGGCGGTTGGCCCCCGCCACCCCCACCACTGCCCCCACCGCCGCTCCCACCTCCGGGCCCTGAGGGGGCAGGCCTCTGGGGACCAATGGTGATCTGAGGAGGGGACAGCATGTGCTGCAGGTTGTCCTGGAGTGAGAGCTGCCGACGGGTGAAGTCAGTGCCAGAGGGTCCAAACTCATCACTGTAGCTGTGGCTGTGAAGGATGGAAGCGGCAGGGGGCTTGGGGACCCCTGAGGAAAGGTCCTCACTCTTGCTATAGCCATGGAACGGGGCAAAGGTGTCCCCGGGAGGCTCTCCACCTCGGTGGTGGTGATGGTGGTGATGGTGGTGATGGGAGGAAGGTGGGCCGTGACCACCACCCCCTCCGTGGCCCCCTGGGGGGCCTGGCCCATCAGCAGCCATGTGGAAGAGAGGGTTCTGGAAGGAGAGGGGGATGCGCAGTTGCTGGGCAGGGACACCGTCCGTGGTGACACCCATCTGGCTGAGGCGCATGCCAGCTGCTGTAATGGACGAGCCACTCCCCTGGGAGAGGCGTCCAGCGGGCGCAGGCCGCAGCCCCAAGGCTGCAGTCAGGGAAGCCTGGCTTGAGTGCAGCAGGTCCCCAACGGCCGCCAGGTTGGACACACTGCTGCTGTTGAGGCGGCCGCCGGGCCCGTCACCCTGCAAATCCAGCATGGAGACACTCTTGTTGACGCTCAGCATCTTCTGCTCTGGCTCTGTGATGTCCGAGCTGCTTGTGCAGTATGCTGGCGAGGACCGGGCCAGGGGTGGACGGCTTACATAGAACAGGTCTTTACCACCACCAGGGGGTGGCGGGGGTGGCTTTTCCTTGGTTGGGGAAGGGAGGCGAGCCATGTCCATAGAGCTGCGGGAAGGGAAAGGGGCATACGAGCAGGAGGTGAGGCCACGGCCACTGGCAACTGAGCCTGCTGTGGTCTGGCACAGGCCTTGGGGTGAGAAGTGGGACCCGCAGGGAAGGGCGGGGAGCTGGTGGTGGCAGCTCTGGAGAGGGCCGGCAGGGAGCATGGGAAGGGGATACATGGGAAAAAGGAAAGGAAAAGGTCCCTCCAGGAAGGGAGTGAGGCCTAGAGGAGGGGAGATGGGGGCACCAAGAGGAGGGATGAGGGGCAGGTCCGGGCAGATATGGAGTTGATGAGGGTGCATGGAGGAGAAGAGGAGAGGAGGAAGGTGAAGGCCACTGGAGTGGGAGGAGGGGAGCAGAGAGGAGAGGAGAGGGGGCGGGGGAGGGGAGAGCCCCTCACCTGTTGAGGCCTCGAGCCATGAAGGACTGTAGGTCGATGGAGCTGGAGAGAGATGGGAAGAGGGGCGAGCACAGACAGACAGAAGGAGAGAGGTGGGCAGAAGGCGTGGACGCATGGAACAAGAGGCGGGAATGGTGGAATGGGTATGGCATCATGGAGGGAGACCGGGGCGGAGGGACAAGCAGGGTGGTCAGCAGAATAAGCAGCAGCTGAGGCCGCCACACTGGAATGGATGTTGGGTCTCAGGAGGCCCTGCTAGGGTCCCCATGTTACTTCTCCAGTGCTGGATCGTGACCGAGGTCTGCTCGGTTCTGGTGGGGGGCTGGGATAGTGCTTATTTACCAACCAGTACAGATCGTTCAATGTTTGGATAGTACACGGCTGATCCAACATGTCTGGCAGCACCTCGGCTCTGGGACAGGCATGGGCAGGCGGAGGGACTAGGCAAATCAGAGCTAGCAGCAGGAAGCCCCAGGCTTACAAGCTGGAGCCGGAGGAGCCCCGTCACTCTTCCCAGGGCTGGGAGATTCCTGCTCCCTCTGGCCTTAAAGGGCTCTCCGCCTAACCTGTCTCTTTACCATTTTCTCAGAGAGCCTGCCTCTTGTTCCTTTCTTTCAAGCCCTAGAGAGATGCACTGGGGCCCAGTGAAGCGTATCCGGAACAGAAAAGTAGGGGCTCCTAGGGCAAAGGTGTGGGGTCCCAGGTACTCACCTGTTGAGGTCCCGCATCATGTAGCCCTGCATCTCAGCCGATGGGCCCCGCAGCACCACAGGCTGAGGCCGGGGCCGCTCACTCTGACGGCTTGGCTGCCTTTGGATGTTAGGGTTCCTCAGAGCTGTGCTGATGTCATTGAGGAGCCGGGGCAGTGGGCCCAGCTTCAGGAGGGCTTCCTGGAAGGATGAGGCTGTTACCTGGGGGCTAAGCACCCAGCTCTAAGAGGGCCCCAGAGGGTGTGGGGGGCGGGGGGAAGGATGTCTGAACTGGGGGAGTGGTAGAGACACATCTGGGGACAGGGAGGGGAGAAAAATCTGTGCAGGGGGTAGTCTCTCAGGCCACTGGAGCCTCTGGAGACATTGGGGAGGGGGCAGAGGGGCATCTGCTGACCTTACTGAGCTGGGGCAGCACCTCCCAGAGCAGGGCATGGAGTGTGGAGAGCTCTCGGCCCAAGTCGATGTAACCCTCAAAGCTACTACTGTTGGTCAGCGTGTCCAGGTTGGAGATCTCATACAGGAACTGCTGCATGGAACCCCACTCCAGCTCCAGAAACTCATTCATGAATCCCAGAAAGTCCTCCTTTGAGGTAAACCTGGCCAAGGCATCCAGAAGGTAGAGGTCACACACACAGAAGGCCTCACTCCCACCCGTCTCAGGGTCTCTGGGGGACTCGGGAGACCCTTCCTGACCACCCCCAGCCCCACCCTACCCCTGCCTGAGGCTTCCCTCACTTGGAAAAGTTGGCCAGGTTTTGGATGACCTTGGCGATGAGGGTTAGGGTTCGTGAGGTCTGCTCATCTGGGTACTCCTGCATGAGCCCAAAGAGACTGGGCGACATAATGGCTGGGCAGAGGAAGCGCAAGAAGAGCGAGGCGCTGATCAGCCTGTCAGCGATGTCCTCCCGGCCCCGCTCTGCGCAGCGCAGTCGCCAAGATGCAAACACCTCCTTCAGCTCCCTCGGGAACACGCTGAGGGAAAGGGGTAGGGAGACAGAGAGAGAGAGAAAGAAAGAGAGAGACCGGGACTGAGCCCCAGAGACCCTCAGCTTCCAGGGAACATGCTGAGGGGGGTGGTAGGAGGTGAGGGTGTGGAAACAGAGTCGGGGAGAGACAGGGAGGGAGGGACTGCAGCAGGAAGACGGGAGGCTGCTGGAAGAAGAGGCCTATGGCAGAGGAAACAGACAGATCAGGGAGAGAGAAATGGAGGGGGAGAGAGGGTGAGGGGAGAGAGACATGCGGGAGAGGGACGGAGGGTGTATGAGAGAGACAAGGAGAGGAGTAGAAGAAAAACAGACACCAGGGAGAGACAGAGATGGGAGAGAGATGGAGGGTCACTTGAGGTACAGGGAGCTCGGACCCCCCAACTCTTCTGGATTCCAGGGAAATGGGGATGAAGGTGCCCCTGCATGATCCCCACTCCCTGCAATGGCTCAGCACTCACTCCCCCACCTCCCCGTTCCACTTCAGTGTCCCATTGACACCTTAAACTGACTCGTGTAGTGTAAAACAGAGCTCACCATCGCCCCCACACCTCCAATGAGCTCCTCCTCCTGACTTCCCTGGTTCTGTCAATGAGGCCACAGGTCTCAAACACCAGCCTCATGGCCTCTTGAGTCATCCTTGACTCCCCACAGACAAGCTCTCTTCTTCCCAGTCAGTTGACAACTCCAGCTGATCCATTCCTCAGAGGGGCCTTCACAGTGGGCCCCCTTTCCCCTCCCTGCCACCGTCCTGATCCCCATGTCATCCAACAACAATCACCCCCAACTAGCCTGCACTTCGCTCTCCCTACTCCAGTCACTCCCCACACTCCACACCACTTAAGGATTAATCTTCTCATTCGTGATACTTCTGGGCACCAGCACCACTAATGGCATCCCATGACCTACCAGTGAACTCAATCTCCTTAGCCTGGCAGCTGAGGACTTCCAGATTTTAACTCCATCCCCCCTGTCCGGACCTCTTCTTCCACTCTCCATTAGGAGCCACGGGTTCCATTAAACCTGAGCTAACTGCTGGCCCCGGAAAGCTCCCGGGCCGCTCACCTTCACGCATGTGCCCGTCCTACAGCCTTCTCCTGCAATGTCTCCTTTGCCCACCATATCCACGTTATCAGAACCCAACCCAGTCCCCCCCAGCCCCGGGGGACACCTCCTCCATGAAGCCTTCCCTGCTTATCCCAATCAAAGCTCTGCCTTCTCTGACCTCATGTTTCCTGGGGGAACCCTCACTTGGCACTTCACACACACTACAGCTGTTCTGTGGCTTTCCGCGTTATCTACTCTGTCCCTATTCATTCTGGGTGAGGCCCTCTCAGGGCAGGGCCAGGCCTCATTCCTCTCTGTCTGCTTTACAGCCCCCAGCACACCACTTTGCCCATAACTAGTACTCAGCCCTCTTTGCGGATGGACAGATGGATGAACAGATGAACACACGACCCCAGACCCGGCCCCCACCCAGCGTTCCCAGTCTCACCAGTGGGAGTTGACCACCTTGCACAGGGCCAACTCACAGCACATCCGTAGGTTGGCCTGGTGCTCTGCCAGGCTGGACGCCGTGCACTTGATGGGGTCCACCTCGCAGTTCTCCTCAGACTCATACAGAGCACGGATGAATTCCCCTGGGGTGGGGGCACAACAGAGGGTGGGCACACTTGCCAAGGGCAAGGAGGGGGGCTGCCTGGGTTGGGGAATCTCGGAATCCCATGGTTGGAGGCTGGAGTCCGGGGACTCTAGGCTTGGAAGCATCAAGCTGAGGAAGGGTGACTTGGGGTCTGGAGTAGCCAGGTTTAGGGTTGGGATGCGCATCTGGTAGGTTTAGGAAGAAGACCTGAGGGTGGGCCATACCAATGGCATCCTTGAGGTATTTCTGACCAATCAGTCTCATGTACTCTTCTATGGCTTTAGTGGCAAGCGTGTTCTCGCGGAATATGAGGTGCTCCCGTTCCATGAACCGGTCCACCTCAGACATGGCCATGTCTGAAAGGAAGTCCTGAGGCCCGGGAAAATCCAAGGGTCAGCCTCTGTACAACCCAAGCTCATTCTGAAGACAGAGTGCCCTATCCTTACTATTCCGCCCTCCCCAGCAAGTGCCCACTCCCAGGTCACCTGTTCCTGAGGGCACAGCACTCACCTTGGCCTTGCCTGTACTCTGCAGAATGTGAACCAGTGCACTGGCCACCTCCTCCTTGCCCTTGACATTCAGGGCGGGCTCCAGTACTGCACACAGCATCCGATAATGGTTGGTGACATACTCTGCAAACTCCTTATACAGCTCCATGGGCAGGATACTCATTGTCTGGTAACGCGCTTTCAGCCGCACAGCCGGGCAGCCTCCTTTGCCCTTGCCCCCTGAGCCACTCCCCGAGCCCCCGCCCCCTCCTGAGCCCCCCATGCCCCCGGAGCCCCCGCTGCCCGTCGGCAGGGTGACAGGGTACCACTGCTCTGTGAAGTGGCGCCCAGCGAGGGTAGCCACAGGCACAGTCACCAGGCCGACATAGCCCGCCTTGTCCTTCTTGCGCTTTTTGTCTGAGTCACGGTACAGATGTAGCCGCAGGGCGCGGACAGCCGGCAGGTTGTTAAACTCGAAGTGCTCGCCCCAGAAGACGGTGTCCCCTGAGGCCGAGCGGGGCTTGGAGGTGGTGCGCGCATACAGCATGTCATCCAGGCAGAGCTCACAGTAGTACCGCTTCTTGGGGGGCAGCTCCCGAGCCTCTATGATCCACAGCTTCAACACGTTGTCCACCCGGCGGCTGTTGTCCTGGGGTGGTGGGGTGGGCACAGCGGATAAAGGGGAAGGGAGAGAGAGACAGAGACACCAAAAGGGGAGAGGCAGTGAGAAAACGAGACAGGGTCTCTAAGACAGCAATCATAAGGCCAAGAAGATGTGTACCGGGTTGAATAGTGTCCCCCACCTCCAAAATTCATGTCCACTTGGAACTTGTGAATGTGGCCGTCATTGAGAAAAGGGTCTTTGCTGATCTACTCATATTAAGATGTATTCATCCTGGATTAGAGAATCCAATGCCTCATTTCTCTATGCAGAGGGAGATTTAGAAACCGGAGGCACATAGAGGCAGAAATTGGACAGATGCAGCTATAAAGTCAAGGAGCTATCAGGAGGCAAGGAAGAAAAAACGAAAAAAAACAAAAAGAGGCAGGGAAGGATTCTTCCTAGAGCTTCCGAGGGAGTAAGGTTCTGCCAGCACCTTCATTTTGGACTTTTGGTTTCCTAAACTGTGGAAGAATAAAGTTCTTTCATTTCAAGTGACCTAATTTGTAGTAATTTGTTATAGCAGCCCTAGACAACTAATACAGATGGTGGCTCATATATCAGACAATAGAATCAGCATCAGGAAAAATTTCAAAAGCTCGAGGAATAAACCGAAAATAATAAGATGGAATTTGAAGGGGAGAACTGGGGAGCCCTCCAAAGACAATCAGAGATTGATAGCAAAAACAAAAAAAGCGGGTTGTATAAATACGGGATGGGTGAGGCTATATGCAGAGTTAGTGCGAAAGGGCCTAGGGGATGCAGTGGACCACAAGGTCTTAGTCAAGCTCAGGGGATGCTGCTGCGTAAAGAGAACACAGTGTTCGGACTCTGCATGGGTCAGACTGCATCCAGCCTCTTGGGTCTAGTTCTGGACAATGAAAAACAAGGGATTCCCCCAGAGGAGGGTTGCCAGGACTATGAGCTCACTGGAACCTGGGATTCGAGAAGAGCTGATGGAACTGGGAGCATTTCTCCTAGGAAATAGAAGCCTTGGGAAGAAAAAAGACTTGTAGAATTTCTGAGCCAGAAGGACTTTAGAGATCATCTAATTGCCATATAAACCCCATTCCCGTGGCAAGCAGGGGCTAGGTGTCCAGCTGTCAGGGTGTTGGTGGGGCACTGCTTGCCTACAGGGAAGGTGGATCAATGCTCCAAATCTATGACTTCTATGGTAACAGACCATGAGGCAGAAAGAATGGTAAAAGAAATGGGGACTCAAAGAAAAGTGAGGGTCACCTCCTGCTCATCCAGGTCCCCTCCTCCCCAAGCCTCCCTTCCCTTTAGCTCACCTTGCCCCCTAGGCCCCCAGCTTCCCCTGTGGCTTGACCTTTGCCTTGCCCATGCTGTCTGTGTCTCCTTTACTCCCGATACCTTGTTGGGTTTTACTGCCCGTTGTAGATTCTCGATCCATTTGTCCCTTTCGGCCGCGGAACGACAGGCAAAACATTTTGTTCCTGAAGACGTTGTTACCTGAGAGGGGTGGGCGGTTGAGATGGGGCTCCAGAGGGGAGGTGACTCCTAAGCACCCGACACCCTATCGCCATGTCTTCCCCCTGGCCTACCCTCCTCTCTCCCAGCCCCAGAGGTTTCTGTTTCCTTACCATCCCCACCTGTGCCACTTTCTCCAGGCTTCCGTGCCCTCACCCTCCATCATTCCTGCCCTCCCCAGCCCACTAGACTCAGTACCTCAAAACAGAACTCCTGGCCCAGGATGGAGCTATGCACTGGCTTGATAATGGAATCTTCATCCAAGTTGAGCTCCAAGGCCTCGGCCGCACTGCTAGGGCTCAGCAAGGACTCATGCGAGTGTGACTCCTTGAAGCTCTGCATCAGCCGGGCCCTGGCAGGGAAGGGTCAGACCACAGGGTCAGGGCCTCACTCTTCTTATACACCCAGGGGCCAACTCTAGGATAGATACCTGGGGAAAGAGCCTTCTGAACCCCCTTCCCATACAGACACAGACAGAAAGAGAGCTGACCTATCCTTGGGGAAAGACATGAGCAAAGTGAGAGACGCCAGAACCCTTTAAGAAGCCCCTACCCCACCGATTCACACCTAAGGGGCTGTGAGGACTGGGGACACCTGGAAATATCTCAACCCAGAAATAGATCATGGTAGGAAAAAAAAAGAGAACAGGTGGGCCTGGAGCACTTCTAGGTGGGACTTCTAGCTGAAACCAGACCCTCAACATAAGGGGGGGAAAGTAGAAGTAAAGAACCAAAAGTACAAAAGAAGATGTTGGTTTGGGCCTGGCACACAGCTAGTACCTAAAAAACATTTAATGATTCAAAGAATGAATGAATCCAAGAAGAAGACAAGTTTTCTCAGAATCAGAAGAAAGAAGGAGGATAAATCACAAGAAATAGGGGAAAGCTGTGTGAGAAGGAAGAGCTGGAAAATGGGGCCTGGGGAAGAGGGGGAGGTAGGGCAGGAGGGAGCAGGTGGGGGCAAAGCCGAATGCAGAAAAACAGAGGGTGAGAGAAGACGAGGAGGAGCAGCGGGAAAGATGGGCGTGGGAACAGAGATGGGGGGACAAGCAGAGACTGCACCAGACAACAGAAGGTAAAGGGGGCTGAGGGAACGGATGACGGGCCACACAATACAGAGGGATGGGATAGTGAGCGGCTGGGAGATGGCTAGGGGAGGAAGAGTGGAGAGCAGTAGGAAAGCGGGAGGGGGAGCTCGGGTGTGGGAGCCTCCATGAAGCTATTTATAGCAGCCCCGTCATCTTGGGCTCCTTTGCCGTCAGCACGACGCTCCCCCCCCCCCCCCCCCCCCCCCCCCAAGGCCCAAATCCAGCTCTGGTGACATGGGAGGGGGCAGGGGAAGGTGTGACTCACCTATCCCAACCTCCCTACCTGCCCAATCCTGGGGGCGGCCAGACATGGGGGAAAAGGAAGGACAGGGTTCTCCCTGGGGAGTGACTGGGTGAAGGGAAACCCAAAGAGGGACCCCAAGAAGCAGACAACAGAAGCAAATATCAGATCTCCTGCAACCCCAGCCTCAGAGACAGTACCCTCCGAAATTCTCTGAGGGCTTCTTCCTCATACTTCAGTCCATGATTAACCCTAGAGCTTCCCCTCCCTGTTCTGCCAACCTGTATACCTGTCCCAGCCTCCCCTTCCCTCCTGCTCCCCTTCCCTCCTCCAGTGGATTCTGCCAGCCCCAGCCCCACTCCAACCTGCTGCCATCCCCTCTCACCCCTTCTCCCTAGGTCACACTGCTCCCTCTCCTACTAGCCCACTGTCCCCTTTCCCGGATTCCTTCAATGTTCCCTCCAGGCTCCTCTACTCCTTCTCTGTCCTGTACAGCTCCTTCAGTCCTGGGCTACAACCCATCCTTCTGTTGGCCAGAAGAGTCCCTCCTTGGCCTCACCTTCATTTCCCTTCCTGCCTCTCTGCTTGTCCTCTCCCTGCACCTTGCCCCTCTCCTGCTGCTGCCTCTTCTCCATTCTGTCCCCTGGCCCAAAACATCCCTCAGCCAATCCAGGGCCTTCACTCTCTGCACCCAGGTAACCCCCTTCCCTCCAATCTCACCCAAGAACCCCCTATATTGCCCTATATTGCATCCAACTCACCCCACCCACCCCAGCCCCTGTACCTGTCATGGTCAGCACTTCGGAAGCGAGGCAGGATCTGGCGAAAGCTGCTGGTCCGGTCAAGTTTGGGTTGTGACTTCGTGCGTTTGATGGAGCTTTTTAACCTCCGGCTCAGGAAGCCTTGCTGGGGTGGGGGGAGATGGGGATATGGGTGGGTTGGGGCAGGGTCAGTGCTACCTACTCAGCCCTCAGCTGGTAAAGAGTCCCTGGATGAAAGTGGGATGGGGGAAAAGGGAAGTCTCTAGAGATGAGGAAATGGAGATTGGAGTCCTGCTACCAATTTGTCTTCCTTTCTCCCAACGGGTGCAAGCGGGAACACATGCACACATACGCATACACACACACACACCAGCTTGCACACGCACGCATACACATACACACACACACACACACACACACACCAGCTTGGAGAAGGTGGGAGGTCTGGTCTGAGAAGCAGGGGGACAGAGCCAAGGAGGGGGAAACCAAGGAGGTGGGGAGAGGCAAGTGCACTCTCTCTCTGTCTCTCTCTCCCTCCTGCCCCCTTTCTCAGAATGCTGGGGCTTCAGCTGGGGCTGGAGGGGAGGGGGCCCAGCTGAGCCACATCTGGCAGGCGCCTTCACTCACCGAGGGCCGGAAGGGCGCAGCGGGGGCGGCCTCCATGCTGTACTGCTTCCCCCCTGGGACGCTCTTCCTCCTCGAGCGACCCAAGTGGTATTCTGGAGAGGGGAAAAGGGCCAGGAGGGAGGTTGGGAGGGGTCGCTGTTAGCCCAGGTGTCCACTTCTGACCCCAGCCCATTCACCCACCTCCCTCTGCCCCTCAGCTCCAGCCTCACCTACCCCCCGGAAAGCAGCAGGAAGAGCAGCGGCGGCTGAGAGGCTGGCGGCGGGAAGGAGGGGGTAAAGAACCCGAGCCGGAGCCCCCCGAGGGGGACGGGGTGGGAGGCCTTAGGCCCATGACTGGGACTGGCAGTCAGCAGAAGGGCATGGCTGAGAGGGTCAGTAAAACCCCAGTGATTAAAGGACACCAAAGATCCACGGAAGCTAGGTCCTTGGTGCCCACCCCCCCAGGAAGGGGCTAGCTGGGGGGGAAAGTTGGGTTAAAGGTCATTGCCCATAGGCAGGCTTTCCTCTCCCCTCAGCTGGGCACATCTTCCACCTGCTCCCCTCTCCTGGAACCCCTGTCTGTCTGAGGAGCCAGGGCTGCCTCCCATGACCCCCTCCCTGGTCTGGAGGGGGACGTCTTAGAAGAGACCTGTGAGGAGTGGCAGGAAAAGAAGCCTGGGGACAGAAAATCCAAGGAAGGGGCAGATGGGGGGGGAGGGGAAAAGGGGCCGGTTCCACGTGCACTGCAGTGGCAGGGACTCAGAAGGGAAGGAGGAGGGAGAGAAAAATAAAAGAATGCAGGGGAGTGGGGGAGTGGGCAGGGAGTGGGGAGGATGAGCAGTGGAGCTTCAGGGGACTCCCAAGTGAGGGTAGGGAGAGGAGGAGGAGGGGAAGAGAATGCGGATGAAGCTCAGACTGCCAAGAGTCTAGAGGGGTGGCACCTCGAGGAGGGAAGCTGAGGCTCTGCTGCCAGGGAATTTAGAGGGGCCAAGGGGCTAGAGGAGAATGAAAGTGGGGGGATGCCAAGCTCCGGCTCCAGCTCCAGAATGGCTGCCCAGGCCTGGGCTCCCCCCTCAGCCCCACAGTCACCACTGCAGCCAATGGGGGGGCAGGTGCTGCATCAGGGGCGGGGCTACCATCTCCACGGCAACAAGAAGCTACAGGCTGGGGAGGGGGGGACCGGAAGAGCTGCCTGTTAACTCTCTAGGTTCCAGAACAAGGGAGGACCACAGCTACATTTTCACTGTCTGCTCCCAGAATTGCAAATCACCAGCAACTTGCCCTAGAATCAGTCTCCAGCTTCCCTTTGCCTCTAAAACCCAGGTGTTAGAAGGTCTGCCGACAAAAACGTGGGCCCCATGACAGAGGGACCCTTGCCAGACCCTTGGGAACAATGTGTAGAGCACAGAAACATACACTGAACTGTGGGGGTACGTGTATATAACCACGATACAAAAAATAGGGATCTAGGTGCTTATGAGACATACAGACAACTGTGAGCACGGGGGTGCCACAGATCCACATTCTGAGACCTTGAGGCCCACATACTCCATGGGATACATGCTTAAACATATGTGAACACCGCAACAGGGGAGTACACATTTCGACCCAGACACCCACATGAGAGCTGCTGGTGTGGACGTGTGGCCCCAGTCCCTTGGGCAATCATGTGGGCAGCACATTACAGAAATGGACGTTTAACCCTAACACACGCACATACACGAAGTCGGTTTAATCTCTAAGATAGATGCTTGAGTATACTGTGATGCCAACCACAGCAAGGCATCCTGGTACCCCAAAAGCGCAAACACCATTCATTCACATGGGAAGTATGACCATATCCACTCCATCTCAGGACAACCTTCTTCTCCCCCAGCCCTTGTCTGATTCCAATGCAGGCATCCATGATTGCTCCCCAAGGAGGAAAAAACGAGGAGCAAATGCATCAATTACCCTTCTAGGACACATTCAACAATGCATCTAAGGGGTCAGGATATTTTTTCTTAGTCTCTGCATTTTTTAGGTATGGTTGCCTCACTCTCGTTCCAAAGAACCAAACTCAGGCACTACTTTCATATGCAAGCTCCTCTAATAAAGGCACAAAGACTAACTTTAAATCCACTAAAATTTTGCTTTGGAACTAAAGAATTGGCAGAAAGAGAACAAATTTGCTAACTGGTTTACTTGGCTCTTGAAAGTAACATAACCTTACACATGTTACCAGGAACTAAGATCCATGAACTCACACGTAAGTCACAGGTACTTGGAGACCACATACACAAATGCTTACAGAGACTTTCACTACCACAAAAAAGAAAAACACGTAGAGAAAAGAGAGTGACAGAAACGTTCTGTTATGAAAGCTGCATGCAGTGGCATGTACAGAAAAGACAGCACATACCCGTGTACACACACACAGCAAACCTGGTCAGCGTACACTGCAATCCTGGGTCTCCATGTCCCATCCCTACACGATGTATACACACATGCACACACATAACAGCCACCTACACGCACCCGTAACACAGGCATTGTGCACACACCCACACATGTACACACCCCGTGTACACACACAATTGCACTCTCACACACAAACCGCAAGGGCTTGGACTCCCGCCTCTCCAACCTCTCTAATCTTGCCATCACCCACAGAATCTCCCCCTGCCCTCCAATCTGCCAGATCCCTAACCTTCCCTTTGGCCTTTCTTCCTTGTCATACCCAGCTGGCAGCTCTTGAGGGGAGCCAAGAAGGGAGGTTGCCAGAGCAGGATGAGGAACAGAGTTGGAGAGAGCAGAGAAATGGGGGGCAAAACTCTGTGCTGGGGACAGGAAGCTCTAATGACAGTCCCTATGGTGACAGGCTTCACCATGAGCCAGCCTCCATGCCTGAGTGGCCATCCCTCATCCAACTAAGCCTGATCCTATACAGCCTACATGAACCAATGCCCTCTCTCATCTTGCCCCTTACTTCTCTCAGATAGCTTTACTAACAGGCTTCTCTGCTCTCCCCACCCCTCCTCCCCAGCTCCCAGACCCGGTCTCCCTCCATCTCTATCCAGTTCCCCATCTTAAGCTCTCTTATCCTCTTTTCTCCTCATTCTGGCTCAAGTATCTCCTACATTCCCATTCTCCAGCTATTCCTTTTCTCCTAGCCAAACCTCCCTCATTCCTCTTCACCTCCTTTCTCCCCACTTTTCCACTTTCTCTCCACTCCTTTCCTTTACACCTTTTCTGTCCCCACTCCAGACAGACCAGGGGCTCACACCTGCCCAGCCCAAAGGTGTTTCACACATAGTAGGATTCCAAGAAGCCCACTCACACACTCTCACTTCCTTCCCCCACTTGCACACCACCCACATCCAGACACGCCCTGGACACCCGTGCTGGGATTGACACAGATACCCAGGCCAATGATGGAACACATGCAAAGACACACACCTGCCACCAGGGACAGAGAAAATCTTGCTCATGCTGCCACACATCCCTACACACAGGAGACTGACTGGAGGTGAGCCCCAACCAGGGACATGCAAGCTCAGGGTCAGAGGTGACATGTACCAGTATGGCCAGTGGCCGGCCCAGCGGCCTCCTAGGCAGGAACCGGACACAGGCACGATGAGACAGAACAGGCTTGCACACGGTGCATGAGGAACTGGGCCCCGGGTACACATGGCATCGACACACGGGGGACACGAGCATGGACACGAACACACACACGGACACACGGGCTGCCGTCTCCACCAAGGGTCTCCGAGACCATCCCACACCGGCCTCCCCCGCGTGCTCGCGACCCTGGCCCCCCGGAAGCCGGTCCCCGATCCCCCACCTCCGCTGCCCCTCTCCAGTTACCATAACTCCCCCCACTCGGAAGATGCAGCGAGAACATGCGGAGGGAGCAGCTGCCGCCGCCGCCACCGCCGCCGCCGCCGCCGCGGCTTCCCCACCCCCCTCCCCGCGCCCACGCACACG
>NC_058410.1:115955474-116018997 GCF_002201575.2 Neomonachus schauinslandi
CGGCTCGCGCCGCCCGGCGCGTTGGGGGCGGTGGCGGGGCCCGGGACGGCCGGGACGGCCGCGCGGTGACGGCCGCGGGAACGGCTCCCTCCGCCGCCGCTCCCGCCGCTGCCGCCGTTGCCCGGGCCCCGCCGCCGTTGCTAGGCGACCGCTGCTGCCGTGGCCGCCTCTGTCACGAGCCCCGTCGCCCGGAGACAGCGCGAGAGAGACGGGGGAGGGGGGCGAGGGGACCCCCAAAACCAACCGGGCCTCCCACCATCCCCTCCCTAGCAGGACCCCCCACCAAAACCGCGGAGGGAACGAGGGGCGGCGGCTCCACCCAGCAGAGGAGGAGCCCTGGATTCCAATGCCCCTCAAAGGTCCGGCGACCTCTCCTGGGCTCCAGCGTCCACAGCTTCAGCACACACCTTCGTGGACCCAGACCCCCAAACCCCTAAAGATCCCTATGTCCCTGCATATTCTCCATGCCCTTTACACATTCCATGTCCCCCTGAAAACCCCAAACGTTCACCAGCTATCAACTCTTTCACTAGACCCTCCCCCCAACTAGATATACTCCAGGACCCTCTTCCAACCCCTATTGAACCCCCAACACAACAACCTCCATATACCATCCCCAACTCCAAACACACGGGGATGCCCCCACCCAAAACACAACGGAGACCCACACTGGAGACCCCAGACCCCGAGGACTCAGGATAAGGAGAAAGATGGGGATTATGTGGGCAGAGGTATCAACCACCCTACATATGATAAACATGCTCCGTGAGCATGTGACCATTCTGGCCTGGACACACAGGTATGCACATGTGCACACACACAAATCTTTCCCAGACATGGACATCACACACACACACACACACAATGTGACAGACATCACACACATTCTCTGTACACACCACTACCACCACCACCACCACCACCTGGCTTTGCCTCACAGAAATGTGCTATCCACACACCCCCATGGTCAGAGGTTTCCATGACAATGACACACATCCCGGCCCACCCACCCACCCAGGGTCCCAGAGCTGGCCCCCAAGGGCAGTGAGACCTGGGCCTATCAGAAAAGGACTATATATAGGGAGCTAAAGGATGGAGACAGGCCACTGGATCTCTTGGAGGAAGAGAAACTGGGAGCCTGGATACCTGAGGGAAGGGTCTGCTGGTGGAAGAAAGGGGTAACCAGGGGTTGGAGGGATGCAGGAACTGGATCCCTACTCTTGGAAGGGGAATGCAGTGGTAGGGGGCAGTGACAAGGGGGTTTCTGGGGGCTGAGGGCGTCTCTCTAAACCTTGGCTGCAGATCTCTGTTCTCTGCCTTCATCTCCCCTCACTGTTCCCATGGAAACCTTTTAAGCGAACTTCTCAGGAAGACAAAAATCTTTTTTTAAATGACTAAAGAGGGGGGTGGAGGGGGGGCAGAAAGAGGGAGGGAGGGGAAGAAACAGATGGAGAGAGGGAGAGAGTTGGAGAGACAGACTGAGCAGATAGCTCTACAGACAGACAGAAAGGAGATCATGGGGGTGGGGGGTCTGATGAAGTTCCACCAGGAGCAAAGGGGAGCGACAGAGGAATCAAGAGGGATGGGGAAAATAAGAGAAATCGGAGAGGAAAGAAAGAGAAAGGGGGTGACAGAATTGCAGAAAATAGAAGCAGTTGAAGAGAAAAGGGGGCAAGAAAAGAGGGAGGGCCCACAGGCCAGAAGGTCTAGAAGAGGAATCAGGAGCGTGGGGGTGGGGCAGAGGTCGGGGGGGGAGGGCAGGAACTAGGTCATTCTCTCCACGATCCCAGACCAAGGGCTGGGAGAGGGGCAGGGGCAGGAACGCTCGGACAGGAAGCTAAAGATCTAAGGAGACTATTTTTACAAGCACCAGGAAAACAGGCAAACTTCGCTGCTGGAGAGGAAAAAGGGAGCGAAACAGAGCAAAGACCACTGGGGCCTCTCACCCACAGCCCCAGTCCCGCTCCAGATCCCAGAGGAGGGCGCCTTCTCCTTCCAGGCTCCCACTCGCAGGATGAAAGACTGTCTCCTCCTCCTCCCACCCCCTGACAGCTCCCTCATTTCCCCGACTCCCCCCGCCCCTGCAGCCCCGGCCACCTTCGGCCCTCTCCCCGCCACTGTCCGGGGCACGAGAGCCTGCTCGGCCGCCGTACCATGCTCGCCGTGGGGCCGCCCCTCCACCGGCACGGAGACCGTGCGTCTCAGCAGTTTGTTGCGACTGGACTCGCTCCTCCGGTCCCGGATCAGAAGGGGGTGTATCTAGGGGATGCGGGGGTGTGTCAGACCTCACTGGCCCAGGCCGTCCCTCCTCTTTCCCTCCCCCACCAAGGAAGGATGAACCTCCCTCTCCACCGGGCCTGCCCACCTTCGGCCCCTACTCCTGCACACTCTTTGTGTCTTGGGATGAGTCGGTTTCTCTTTCCCCTCTCTCTTCAAGTCTCTCTCCCTCGTTTCCCTTCCGTCCATCCTCCTTTTTCCTCCCTCCATTTCTTTTGAAACACCCTCCGGGAAATTCTCCCAAACCCGACTCAGCTCTTCCCGCAACCCCACAGGAGTCTGCTACTCTGGTAATCCCCTTTCCCCTTGACCTTCAGTTCCTCCATTCTCCCTGCTTTCCTCCCAACCTCCCACCTCCCTCACCACCTTCCCTCCCTCCATGCCTGTCACGGGGGTAGCAGAAGCTGCATTTATAATCAGGATCTACAGCTTGTCTCCCTCCCACGGCCCGGCTTTCGGCCAGACTGGGACTCAACCTCCCCGCCCCCCTCAAAGGGCCTGGTCACCTTCCCCCACCCTTCATCTCCTTCCCTTGCCCCCCACTCAACCTTTTTCACGTGCCTCCTTCTCTTGAGCCATTCCCTCTCCCTGAGCCTCATTCCCAGCTCCAAGCCTCCAATCTTCTCCACCCCTACAAGAACCACCCCACCTTGCTAGTCCCTAGCTCCAGGTCCACAACCCACCTACTTCCAGCCCCCTGTAGCCCTACACACTGCTCACCTACCCATCCCACTCCCACAGCCTTCCACTCCAGACTCTGGCCGCTCTGCTCAGGTTGCCCCTTAGCTTGCTGGCCACTGGTCCCCTGGACTTGTGCCCAGCTCTGTCATTCCTTCGTTATCCCACCCTCTCAATCCTCACAACAGTCCCCACTCTTATTGGTTCCAGTTCCCCTAATTGATCCTACACACCCCCTACAACCTGGTCAAGACCACTAGTGAATCACTCAAATGCCCCCCAATGCCTAAAACTTGGACTCCTGAACCACCTCTTCCTTTAAAGCCGCCATGTCCTCCCCTAGACACCTGGACTTCATTCTGTGACCTGGAAGCTCTAGCCAGCCTTTGCACACTCTCCCTTGCCCCTCAGGTCCCTCCAAACCCTGGTTAACCCCAACCAATTCCTAGCCCTGCCTCACCACATCCTCCCCAACAGCGGCAGGAGTACCTCGCACCACTTCACTGGGCTCCAAGGCTACCTATCACTCTCTAAAGCTGGTCCCCCAAATCACCCCCAACTCCCTGAATCACACCTCTGGGCACCCACCTTTCATATCTGTACCCTGTTTCCTCTGATGGGTCCTCCACTGCTGACCCAGTGCCCAGTCAGAACCCATACTCCCTTGGCTCTAATGACCCAGCATGGCCCCCACCTCCCACACTCTGGCTAGTCCCTACCCCTCTCCCATTCCTACTTCTCTAGAAAATGTCCCCTGCTCCCAGTTCCCCTCATTCCCCAGGCATCTCCTCCCTTATATTCTTTCCTGATTGATGTCCCTGGTGAAAGCCCTCCTGGTCTCTCTAAATGCTGACCTTGGTTGGGCACCTTCCCAGTCTTCACCACCATCCACACCAAGATCCACTGACTTCTGTCATCTCTCCTAGTACCCTCTGGCCCCCTCCTGGTCCCGGTTTCCCTCAGTTCCCACTCCTCACATGATGGGGGCAGGCCTGGGAGTGGTGAGTGATGGGTCTTGCTGAGGTGGGGGAAGAACAGGAGAGGGTTCCCGAGGACCACTTGGGAGGTGATCCCTCCAAAGCAATGCCCATTTCTTGCCACCCCTTCTCCAAGCCCTTCAGTTTTCCTTTCCCATCCTAACCTATCCCACAATATGGGCAGGGCCACAACAGGAGCCACCCCCAAGTCTTCAGAACCACATCTCCTCTCCACTACTGCACATGGCCCAGAAAGATCCCCTGGCCAAGGTGAGAGGATGCTTGCACTTTTGCACATCCCAATCCAAATCTCAATGGCCACCCTCCTCAGACTGCTTGCAAATGTTTCCCTCTTCTCTGCCTTCTCTGTGTCTCTCACCACTTCACTAATGAGGATTCTCCTCATCTTTCTCTCCACGTTCTCCCATACTACCCAGAGGTCTTTCCCCAACCTTCCCACTCTGCTCACCTCGTCCTCATCCAGCATGAGAAGCTGGTTCCCCGAGATGATGCAGAACCGTGGGTTCCAACCAGGACGATCATATGGGGAATGAACATATTGGGTTCGGTGCAGAGGGGGTCCCCGTACATCTGGGGGACAGAGACACACAGAAATGGTAAGGAAGGTTCTATGCACTTAGGAGACAGAGGCCCAAAATGGCAAGAAGAGAGTCCACAAAGTGGGAGAATAAGACCCCACCCACCTTGGGGATCACAGATGGGGGTTAGGCACATGGTAACTTAATTAAAGGAACAGAAGATAAGCCTGTATATCTGGGAGGAAAGAGGGGAGGGGAAATCACTTCACATGGGGGCTCTGTAGACTGCAGGAAAGAAATACAGAGGAGTGGTTCAGGGAGGGGGATTATATCATGACAGAGAGGGTACACATTCAGAGGCAGAGAAAAGTGGCGGTGCTCTCCATCCATATCCAAAAAATGGAAAGATGGAGGGTGCAGCAGAACTGGCAGAAGAGAAGCACACAGAGATGGTGGTGGCAGGGGACTGGGAAGAGGGAGGACATCCAAATAACTGCAGAAGTCAAGCACTTGGAGGGAAGAGAGTGAGAGGATAAGCTACACAGCTGTGGGAAAGAAGGATGGGGCCAGGGGTATAGGAACATTTGAGCATGAAATGCTGAGAGCTAAACGTCTGGAAAAGAGAAGACGTGAGGGAGCTTACCTGTTCACAAAGTCAGAGACAGGAGAGGGCCTCTCCTCCTGCCTCTCCTCTATTCTGAGCTCCCTCCTCCTCTAGCCCAACCCTGCTCAACTCTGGGGAAAGTTCTGGTTCTTCTGGTGGTAGGGGGAGGATATGTCAACACCTGGCTATGGGAAGGGCTGGAGAGTGAGGAGGTAGGAAACATGCCTTTGTTTGAATAACAGAGACTGAACTGATCTCTTCTCCCGCTCCATGCCCAGAGATCAAAGATTCGATACTGCCCCCTCTCTTCACCTAGTCTCCATGGATAGGATGAAAGCCAACTCCACAGGTGAGAAACCTCTCCAAGGTACAGTGAAGAGCTTGAGGAAGAAAGAGGGGAAGGAAGAATGGAAGATCCAGGCCTGGGACAGAGAGGGGGGCCTCCAAAAGCTCAAGCTGGGGATGGGGACAAACAGTAGACCAAGCATTGCCCATGCTTGGAGATGCCCCCAGGGGCATCTTACCCAACTTAGCTGTTCTTCCCTCGCCCCTATCCCTGTAAACTGTCTCTCCTTTAAATCCCAATGCCACACACCATCAAAGGGACACAGGGAACCAGGCACTATGGAAGTAAGAAAGAAATCAAATTGGTGACATCAAAGTGATAGAAAATAGGTTTAAGGTATCACAGTGAGAAACAATTTAGAGGAAGCAAAATCAAATTCTGTCACCTTTACAAAATAATCACTGGTATAGTGCAGGAAAAGAACTGATCGTTAAGCTTCATTCTAACTGAATACCCTGAGTAGGAAATTTTGAAAAATCTACCCCTTTCTGTCTACAAAAATATTCAAATTTATCCAACCTGCAGATCAGAGTCAGAGATGAACCCCTAGAATACAGATAGTTAGAAACCCCAATACTTTGAGACTCACTATTGCAATGCCATCTCAGAGATTCTGTCCGATACCCTCTAGATACAGAGATCACCAGTCCCTAGGCTCTGAGACTGCACACGCTGCAGGCAACATGCCCACTGCACTCAGACTCTGAGGACTCCCAGAGGAGAAATCTGTTGATACATCTAATCATTCTGGGAAGGGTTGGTTTAGGCTGCAGCCCCAAGGAGGCAGGTTAGAGTTCAGGCGACACCTTCCTCCTGGGAGCAGGGAAGGCTGCAGGGAACTTAGCTTAGAAGCAACTCTGGAAACACACACTCCACACACACATATTGTCTAGACTTAAGTAAGGATGATTCTGGGAGGCAGATGCAAGAGACAGACTAACACAGCTGAGAAAAGGGAAAAATTTACTAGGATACGAAGTCCCACAGGGCTCAGATGGGGATGTCTTCTAGGTCCTGTTCCAACCATCAAAACCTGCATCTTTGCACCCAAATCTCCAACAGCCCAGGAAGTACAGGAGACAAGAAAAGAGGAATGGGTGGTAAGAGCTGAGGTATTAGGGGAAAGTGGGTAGGCACAGACTTGGAGTGACAAGCCGGGGAATGGGGTAGAGATAGAAGATGGGCTGGGGGACAAATCATAGGGATGATCATAGGGATCAAGAGAAAAGAAGGCAGAAATGAGAGTAAATCCCTAGAGACAAGGGAATATACCAGAAGAGCCCAAGTGGACATGGGGCAGAGGAAATGAGGTGCACCTAACACGGTTACTAAGACAAGGGGATCATGAAGGACAGGTGAAGAGGTGGCAGAGATATAAGGGAGCTACCAGATAGAAGAGAGGGAGAGAGAATGGACCAGACAAAGGACTGATATAAGGGAAGGACAGAAGAGGGACTCATATAAGGAACGGACACCATATGGGGGGAAAGATATAGGTGATGGACACCAGAGGAGGGAGGGGGAATGGTAATAGGGATTGGAGGTGGGGGAGGGGGGTAAAAAGTGGTGAAGTGAAGAGGCAGATAGGACCCCTGGGGTTACATTTCACTGGTCAAAGGCCTTAAGGAGGGTCAGAGTCTGGGGCAGGGTCCTAACCTGCCCTCTACTTCCATCACTCAATCTTACTTCTATTGCCCCCTCCCCCCCTCAATAAACACACACATAATTTGGCCCTCCCCCTGCCCTGGTCTCTCCTCCCCCAGACCATTCCCTCTCCTCTCTTCCCTCCATCTGGACCCTCCATTCCCCCCACCCCCCACTGCCTCCCTCTCTCTCCATCTGGCCCCTTCTTCTCTCCCTCCATCCTCCTCTCTTTTTCAACCCCCTACCATTCTCTGAGCCCCTTCACCGTATTCTACCCCCCATCTTCTTTGCTTCTCTTTTCACCCCTATGTTTTCATTTCCCCCTCCTAGCCCCTCTCCTAAGACTTCCTTCTATTTCCTTAATATTTTCCTCATCTCTCAGCTCCCACCTCCAAATTATTTCTGCAGCTCTTCCCCAACCCTATCCCTCTATCTTCCCACCCTTTCTGGCAGTCTCTTTCCCCTTCATCATGTTCCCCTCAGCCCCCTTCATAGCCTGTTTCCTGTCCCCTCCGGCCCCTATCTACCCCTATCCTCTGGCCTCCAATCCCTCCTTCCCCATTGCTCCCATCCCTGCCTTCCCGGTCCTCCTCTCTCTCCCTCCATTTCAACTGCTCCCCTCCCTGGCCCCGGCTCTGCTCCCCCCCCCGCCCCTCCCCCTCTTGCCCCCCCCAACTGGCCCTCCCCCTCCCCTCCCCACCGTACCTCTGAAGGGGGCATAGGACATCGCGGGGATGCTCCCCCGATGGATGGAGGCGCGAGACCTGCTCATCAGGCCTGGGGGGGAGGGGGCGGGGGGGACGGGGGAGAAAGAGAAGAGAGAAAGAGGGGGAGAGAGAGGGGGAGAAGGAGGAGGAGGTGGAGGAGGAGGAGGAGGAGAGAGGAGGAGAGAGGAGCAGAGAGGAGCAGAGAGGAGGAGAGAGGAGGAGGAGGAGGAGAATAGGAGCCAACGGCAGCAGCGGCAGCCGGGAGAGAGAGAGAGAGGGAGAGAGGGAGAGAGGGGGGCGGGGGAGCGAGCGAGAGAGGAGAGAGCAGGAGGAGGAGGAGAGAGAGACTCTGCAGCCCCCACCCCTACTCAGAGAGAACCAGGGAGAGAGACCCCTGACTCAAAAACACACCAGACTGAGAGAGAGTGCTGTTCTAAAGATGTAGACCTCAGATCCTGAGACTGAGAGACCCCAGACCCACAGAGAAAGATACCTAGCTGCCCACCCCGGGGACAGGGGGTTAATCTGAGGCACAAACCCAAAATCTAGAGGAAAAGAGACCCCAATCTCAGAAAAAAAAAGACCCCAGATCCCCCATTGAGAGAAGGGTCAGAGGTCAAAATGTGAGTGTCCAGTTTCAAAAAAGGTTCTCCACAGCCACAGAAATCTTAGACTCCAGAATCAGATGGTGATTTCAGGAACCAAGATCAGAGACCTAGAGTTAAAGAAAAAGATGAGATCCAGATTCAGAAAAAAACCCAGACTTAGAATTAGCTCTTAGAGGATTCCTATCCAGAGAGAGATACCAGACCCCAGACTTATATCTCAGATTAAAGAAATTGCAGACTCAGAGACTGATAACTCAAGAGATAAACTCCAGACCTGGGGGTTGAGATTGGGGAGAAGGGAGAGGGACAGGGAGAGACACTCATGTAGCTCAGAGATGTAGAATGCAGAGACCCCAAACTCATAAAGAAGAGTTTGAAAGACCTCACAGAGTGATGAGGTCCTGGAAACACAGAAACTCCCAAAACAAAATGGAAACTCCGGTCTTGAGAAATATCCCACTGCAAATACTGAAAGGCCCTACAGAGATCTAGCTCAGAAATGAACTCCAAACCCAAAGACAGATCTCAGGGAGACCCCATCCCCAGAGACACAGATATGAGAGAACTCTGATAAACGCCCAGTCACGCAGACTCTGGAGACCCCCAAACTTTGAAAGAAGGGGGAACACTGGGTAGGGGGAGTGGCAAGAGCCTTTTCTCTGCTGCCTCCTCCCACCTCTCTCTCCTCTCATTGGCCCCTCTCTCCATTTTTGGGTCATTGGATGTGCTTGGGCCCCAGGGAAGTTATGTAGGACAGGTCCTGGCTCCTAGGGGGATGGGTTAAGGGAAGGAGACCCAAGACTCAGAGGTATACCAGTCCTGGAGAGTTAAATAGGAGGGGGAGGGGTAAGGGACAAAAGCACCATCACTACTTCCTGGTGTCTCCATATCCCCAACCTAAAGCTCGCTCCCCCCCCCCCCGCATTCACCACCAGTCTGTCCTGACCTTTGGGGTTTCAATTAAGAAGCCTGAATCGTCCTCAGCCCCATTTTCATCATCCTCTATCCCATTTACAGGGTCTCACTCTGTCCTTTTTAAAATGCATCTTTTCCCACCTAGCCATCGTCTTGCCGTGCCCATCCCTGCCTAATCACTATCCCCTGCTCAGGGACAGCAGGCTTCTCGATTTTCGTTGTTCATTACCCAACCTAGGCATATGTCAGTCCTAACCAAAGAGGCAGGGGGCGCTCTCTTTACCCCCTGAGGTTCAATCTTCTCAGACCCTTCCACTCCTTAAGGCCTCGGGAACAGTGTAGGGGCTGTAACTGGACACATTCTGGGGTTTAAGGATGATTCCCCACTCCACAACCTGACGCATCGAGTCGGCGGGGTCTCCATTCCCCCTTTCTAGCGCGAGCTCTCTCGTCACGTGGCCTGCGGGGCTGGCCTGCGATTGGCCTCTTCACGCAGCTCATTGAGGTACAGCCGCCTGAGGGAGACCGCCCCCCTCACGTGACAGCGGAACGCCGCTGCGGCTCTCCTCAGCCTGCAATCGGCCGTTTCCGGTTTACACGGAAACGAGCGTGCCATTTCCGTGCACGTCTGCAGATCCGGCTGTCGATTGGCCAAATTCCCTTTCGCTCCTCCCCCGACAGGAGGCGGGGCAAACTGGGCCACGTGAGGGCCAGGATTGGGTGGCTCTGGAGGTTCGGGTGCGGCTTCTATTGTCACGTGGTGTGTGCTGTTTTCTTTTCACGTGGGTGCTGCCCAGGTAAGAAGAGGCCGCCCTTCCTGGGTTTGGGGTCCCTTTTCGGCATTACGTGCGGTTTTTGATATTCAACGCTCCTCTACCAGCATAGGCTGCATGAGGGGGGAGCGGGTTCCCGCAATCCTGCTCGGCGGAGGGGTGAGTGACCGGCCCCGCCCCTTCCGGTCCTCGAAGCCTCAACCACCACCCGCACCCAAAATCCTAGGGATTGGCTCCTGAGGAGGGAGTGAAAACCGAGTCTGCCTTAATTTCCCAAGTTTCTCTCCCAGCTTTTCCTTCGGGGTGCAGGAGTGGGAGGGCAGAGCCTGTCTATCCAAGTGAAGGGTTCCCGAGATGCAATTTCCTCGGCTGTTTGTGGGGTGACACCCTATTCATTTCGTGCTCTCAGGCCGCTCTGCTCCTGTCGCTTCTTTGGATGCCGGCGCTGTTGCCTGTGGCCTCCCGCCTTCTCTTGCTACCCCGAGCTCTGCTGTCCATGGCTTCAGGAAACCCCCCGTCCCAGCCCTCGCCCGCCCCGAGCTCCGGCTATGTTCCCGGCTCGGTCTCTGCAGCCTTTGTCACCTGCCCCAACGAGAAGGTCGCCAAGGAGATCGCCAGGTGGGGACCTCAGTGTGGAGCGAGGAAGGAGGATCATGACGGGAGAGAGTTGGGGGTGGGAGAGAAGAGTGCACTCCCGCAGCTTCCTGCCCGACCTCGGGCTTTGGAACCTTGTCCCTGGGCTGCCAGTGCAAAATCCGGGTCATGGGGCGTTCTGAATGGGGCTTTCTTTTCACCTTCAGGGCTGTGGTGGAGAAGCGCCTGGCAGCCTGCGTTAACCTCATCCCTCAGATTACATCCATGTGAGTCATAGGAGTTGGGGGGTTAGCCTAACTCCAGGGGCTGATTGGCAGTGCTTTTCCTTGAGGGCAATCTTTGCTCCCTCAACATTTTCTCCCTGACCTTTTCAGCTATGAGTGGAAAGGAAAGATTGAGGAGGACAGTGAGGTGCTGATGGTGAGAAACATTTCCCCATCCAATGAAACCTCAATTCCCTGACCCCGTTCCCTCATCTGAGATCCTGAAATCAACCCCACTCCTTGATTCAGTCATGTTTGTCTTTGCCTCTTAGATGATTAAAACCCGAAGTTCCATGGTTCCAGCTTTGACAGATTTTGTTCGGTGAGAACTTTGACGTGGGTAGCGGTGAGGGTGGCACTTGCTGGGCAGTCTGAGGGGGTGGTGGGCTCCTTTAAGGTAGATCTTTGAGTGATCCCCCATGTTTTCACAGTTCTGTGCACCCTTACGAAGTGGCTGAGGTGATTGCATTGCCTGTGGAGCAGGGGAATGCCCCATACCTGCATTGGGTGCACCAGGTTACAGAGTCAGTTTCCGACTCCAGCACAGTCCTACCGTGATGAGCCCTGTTTCTGCCATGTTCCCCTTGTATACTTCATGCCCTTTGACTTCCAGGTGATGACTGGGCCCCTAATAAATCCTATCTTTGGTTTTCTCTGCCTTTTGCTTTTTTCCTTGTCATATATGTGAATTTGGTTGGGAAGACTGGAATTGCTGCTAGTCCCTGTGTTCTCATCTTCCAGAATGACCCAGGGCTGCTAGATTTGTTTATTTACCTTTATTTCAATCATACAGAGTCTGGGATCCTTTATCATTCCTCCCCTCCTCAGTCTCCATCCCCAGGGGTTAAATAATTTTAAAAAATATTTAAAAAGCTGTAACAAAGTAACATCAAAGGAAATGGGAAGAGGGATGGGGGAAGGGTCAGGAATCAGGAAGGGAGTAGAGAAGAGAGCCTCTTCCCCAACCCCCAACCTGGATTCCAGCCTGGGCAGTAGGGAGAACTACCCCCTACCTCCCCAGGTACATCCCAGCTGTAGGTGAGGTCAGAGGTCAGGGTATGAAAGTGCCGGTGTGTGTGAATGGGGAGGTAGGCAGAGGCAGGCTGTTCAGAAGATGCCCCCACCTCCCCACTCAACCAGGTACTGCACAGAACCATCAGGCCGTACTCTCCGAGCAAGGACCCGGACAGGGTCCCCTCGGGACAGGTAGCCAACCCCACCTCGGACTCCTCCCCCAGTCCCAGGAGACAAACTACGGCACAGGGGAGAAGGGGTTGCTGAGCGTCTAGGAAGACCTGGGGTGGGGGCTGGGACTGAGGAAGATGAGGCAGTCATCGAGTGGGGGGCACTTTTAGGGATGTCTGTGGGGAAACCAATGTGAAGTTCCAGGGGTGACCTAGGGAGAGAAGGCAATTGTGAGTCCAGATGCAGATAAGGACTGACTAAAAATGGAGCTCACATGTGGATCAGAGGCACAAAGAAATCAGGTTACAGACTGAGGAACTTAAGTGCACAGACATGAAGAGGGGTGGCACAGGTAAAGGGAAAAGAATCTCACCTGTCTGGGGGTTCACCATCCCCAGAGGTCCCTGCGGTGCTGGCAGAGGGGTGGAAGGAAGCGAACATCCGGATGGGACTGCTGGGGTTGGGGAGGGGGAAAGTCAGGACCTGAAGCAGGGGAATAGGACTCTCTCCCACTGAGAAGAGCAGAGCTCAAACAGCCCAAGGAATCCCCATCCCCAGAATACTAGGGATCAGACATTGGTTCTGGAAGTCTCTCTAGGATAAGAAGTGGGTAGCCAAGGGGGAGATGGAAAATAATTCTGGATAAGAAAGTCCAGAGGATGTAGACAACTGGAGGAGAGATTCTAGGGGTACATAACTGGTTGGAGGGTGAAGGAGCACTGACCTGGGCAGGCAGCGGGCGTCTGTGGGCCGGAAGTTGTAGCCGCTGCTGCCCTGGTAACTCTGGTTAGGGCTGGGGGGTGGTGGAGACACTGAGGCCTAGGAGGAGGAGCAAAGGACTGAGAGATAATCCTTGATTCCTTCCCACACCACCATTTAGCTCCACGGGGTTCCCCCTGCCCCTGTACCTGCAGTGCCCTCTGCAGACGAGCCCGCTCCCTTTGCTCCTGGGGCTCGGGCTGATTGCGCACTGCTGAGGGTGGCCCCAGCTCCTCCATTTTCCCCTTCTGCCTCCTCCTCAGGGGCTCTGGCTCCGGCCTCCGGCGCTTCCCCAGGGGACGTGAGACCCCTCCCCCAGGGCCCTGCCCTGAAGGGAAGCTGTAAGAGGCCTCCTTATCCCCCCAGCCCCCTCCCGGACACCCCAAAGACCTCCCCATCTCCATACATATGCCTCCCCCATTAATACCCTGAGAATTTCCCCATCCTCCCTGGACCAGTGACCTGGTGGGGGCTCCATCTCCAGTAAGGGGCTCCACAGGGGGAGGGATCCGAGCATGGAGACCAAACAAGCATTTCCTCTTCTTAATCTCCCTTCCTGAAATGAAACTGGGGTGAGGAGAGAAATGATACAGGGTCAGTGCAGTAATAAAGGGCCCCTCTGATGCCATTACTCAATCCTTTTCAGAGATGAACTTCCAGGTGGGCTGCAGCCCCTTCCCTCCCAGGCTTCCATATCCACATCTCTTTCTGAGCCTCCCTCCAACTCACCGGTCCTTGTGGCTGTTGAGAGCAGAGAGGAGTTTGGAAGAACGTTCTCCCTTGGGAGTGTCTGAGAGCTGCGGAAGGGGAAAGTAAACGAGATCAGGGGAGCAGTGGTCCCTCTCCTTTCCCCCATTCTTTATACTCCTCTGTTCCACCCTCACCCCCAAAGCTTCACCACCCCTTACCTCCCCGAGGAGCAAACTGTCCCAATTCTCAGAGGTGAAGGGGAGGATCTCACGGTCAAAATCAAAGTATTTTTTCTTACAGCAAACGCTGAGGTGATAGAGGACAAGATGGGCCACGTCCACCCTGGAGAAATATTGAGTTATCAAGGTGGTGGCAGCATTGCAAAAACCTACAGTCCTGAGGTGGGAGGTTGGGGCACACAGGGTGAAATCCTGGGGGTGCTGAGAGAGGACCTACGCCGAGGTCGTGCTAGCTCACCAGCGAAGCTGTAGCCTCCTGACCTTCTCAGGGCCCCCCCGACACACACAGCATTCGAACTCATAGAACCTGGAAGTGGGCAAGAGGGAGGGAGGGAGAGAACACACCTTACACAAGAAAACGATACCAGGCTATGGAGGACTCACTAACAAGGACAGGGCGCACAGGGGAGGCAAGCTTCAGAGGCTGGGGAGAGAACGGAGCTGAGGCATCGTGGGGGACTGAGCGAGCGGAGCAGAGCCGGAGGGCTCCGGTCTCACCTGTCCCCGTAGAGGAGGGGCTTGCTCAGACACTGGGTGCAGGCCTCATGGAACCACTGCAGGCAGCTCCGGCACTGCAGCATCTTCAGGTTCCACCTGAGGGGCAGCACAGGACTCGTGACCTCCAGACACTGCCCCCACCTGAACGGCCCCACACCCTACTCACCACCTACTTCTGCCCTCTTCAGCACTCCCCTCGTCCTGTCCTTTCTCCTCCATTCCCTGGGATTCCTCCCACCCCACTCCATCACCCATTCCCAAACCCCCCCACAACCCCCCCCCGTCGTTACTCACTCCCCGGGGCCACCACAGTAACAGTAGCTCTGCTGCCGGTTGCTCAGATGTCCAGCATCCCAGTCTAGCCCCTTTAGTCCATATGGCAGTGACAGCTTCATGCCCAGCATGGCCCGGGCATAGGGGCCCTTCTTCAGTGCACCCCCCCTCTGCAGAGAGGGAACAGGCAGGCTGCCTCAGAGGGGTGGGGGGGCGGAAAGGCTTGGGAGAGACTGTGGATGGGAGGCTCCCACAGGAAAGTAAGTACCTTGGTGGCAATGGCGAAGACACACTGGCGGCAGACCCAGGATGTGCCCTCTCCTTCTCCAGGGGCTGGGGCCCTTGGAACGTGGCAGTCCTGGTGATAAGCTGAATAACGATAATATTGATGGTAGGGCACTTACTGCACTGCATACCTGTGTGTGCTAGCGACTGGGATAGGAGGAGTCTCGGCCACCTCATTTCATCCTTTACCATGATCTGGCTGTAGTGGGTGAATTACCCTTATTTTACAGGTAAGGGGACAGGTTCCTAGGGGTTTGGGGATTTGCCCAAGGTCTTACGGTTAGAAAAGGGTATATGTGAACCACCCTCTGTCTACAAAGCTAACACCTCCCCATTTCATGGCTGTTTCTCCCTGTGCTGGAAGGGAGTGAGATTACAGAGTTGAGACTGGCCGGAGCAGTGGCTTGGGGACTCAGTCAGGACAGGTGGCAAAAGGACCAGTGGTGGAGGGAAGACTTGAGAGGCAGCCTAGAAGGCTCAGGACAAGCTGGACCATTCAGGTGTCCTGCCCTCTCACCGTGGCGACACTTCTCACAGCTGACCAGCCGGTTCCCAGGGACCACAGTCTCAGATCGACAGACACAGCAGAGAAGTTCCTCCCCGGGGAGGGCAGCTGTGAGGGAACACAGTGTTACGGGGCCTGTGCTTAAGCCCCCTTCCCATCCCTCACGCCATATTTCTGCTTTCCATGGCATGCACACGCTTGGGCCTGTAGGGTCTCACCGGGGCTGATGTCTTTCCATAGAACCAGAAACTGGGAATCATCCTCAAACTGGACCAGACACACCTCCCGAGCACTGTCCACCTGGAATGGATGAGCACAGGGGATGAAACAGGAATCAGAACTACATAAGGAGAATGGGGAAAAGGCAATAGATCAGAGGTCAAATGTCTTACCTTCTTGATGGTCCCCAAGTATAGCAGCCCATCCGTCCACCTGGCCAGCACATCTTGACCCTCCCAAAGTCGAGGCCTGGGGCCTGAGGTGGGAGCAGGGGAGGCTGGGTCCCAAAGTGGGGGGGCACCAGAGCGGCTCAGCCGGGGGGGCTGTGCCATTGCATCCTGGGGGGGGCCTAGCCAGAAGTGGGATGGGAGGAGGTTATGAATGTTGAGAAACTCCCCATTTTTCTTTGCCTCAAGGATTCAAGCAGCTGTGCTCCCAGTCTCCAAACTCGAGACACCTGGATAGGAAACCACACAGCACCCCTCCCAAGCTTCTTGACTCCAGCTTTTCCAACTCTAGTGACTGGCTCTCCTCTCCCTAACACCCCCCACCACCCCCAACCTAGTTCTCTAGTTTCCCAGCTTCCAGAGCTCCCCTGGGATACTATATCCTGGCCTTGAGATTTTAGGAGAAATGATGGTTGCAGAAGCAAAGGTTACCATTCAGTTTCTGTCACCTTCTCCTGTTTAGAGGTATCATAATTGGGGTGATCTGTGTTTTGGGAGCTTTTCTGGAAATGTTTTCCAGAACAGAAACGGCTGCCTCCCCGGGCCCGCGTGTCTCATTCAGAACAATCATCCTGACGCCAGGTTATGTCGGGTCACCCTCAAATACGGGGCTCCCTGCCCCCGGGTTAGATAACTTCCCTGAGTGCCCGGGGAGGGGGGCGTGTCCCAGTCCCGGTCTCTACTCCCCTTGATGGCGAGTCCGAGAGGGGACTTGAGTCGGCCCAGCCCGAACCGATGCCTGGGCGGCGAGGCTCTCCCGCCCGCGCCCTGCGCGCCGACCCCCGGCTCCCTGCCCCCCCACGGGCGCCTCCCGCCGCCTCCTTACCAGTGACAGCTGGGGCCGCCGGGAGCCGGGCAGAGGCAGACGTGGGAGACCGAGGCGAACCCCCCGCGCGGGGAGGGCACGTCTGGGCGTCGGAGGGCGGGCAGGCAAGGGCCGGGGGGTCCCCAGGCCCAGCCCCTCCGTCCCGGCAGCTCTGGGGCGTATGACGCAGCAGCCAAAGCAGCGGCAGCGGCAGGAGGAGGCGGCGGGGGGAAGGAGGGGAAGGGAGGGGAGGGACAAACCGGCTCGGGGGGAGGGTGGTGGGAGGGGAGGACTGGGGGGAAGGAGGAGCCGGTGGGGGGGGGCGGGCACCACCTCACCCCACCTCCCTCACCTCCAAAGGGCCTGGAGGGCGCCGAGCTAGTGGTGGCCTCTCCGAGGCTGGGGCGGGTGGAAAGTCAAGACCCGGAGGGAGAGGGAATCCCCGCAGCCCCTTCCTCGGAGGGAGACCCGCCCTCGGGGCAGGAGGGAATCCCCCCCTTCCCGGCAGCCGGCCTCCAGCCTGGCCCCCGCCCCATGCCACATCCGTTAACTGCCCCCCCAACCTCCATGGTCACTCTAAGTCCCGCCCCCCGGCCCCAGTTCACGACCCCGCCCTCCATTCACCCTTCCTATCGCCCCCGCCACGCCCTCCTCCCGCCTTTGCCCCCGGCCCCGCCCTCCCCGTGGCAAGTCCCCCCCCCCGCCGCTGCGCTTCTGCGCACGCGTGACCCCTCCCGCGCGCGGCACCTGGGAGGATTGAGCCCCTCCTTTATGGGGCGGTGGCCGTTAGCGGTTGGCGCGAGCGAGTCAGCGGGCGTGCGTCCCGCCCAGCGCTTCCAGGGCGGGTGCACGGGCCCGGAGAGCTAGTAGCGAGGCGGTAACGCCGCGGAGAGCCAGCCAATGGGCAGCGGGCGGGCCGGCCCTGGCGGTTCGAACGGGAAGCCAGGGAAAGGGCGGGAGGAAGAGCCAGCAGTTTGTGGGAGGGCGCGCCGGCCCCGCCCCTGGGCTCGGGTTCCCACCCTCCCACACCCGCCGGAGGAGCGTTCCCGAATGGGCCTGGGTGGCCTGCGGCAAACTAGTGACGGTGGTTCTGGTGGGCACATCTCCTAGAGGCGGACAACGGGGAGGGGGTGGTATGGGAGGCTTAGGCCACCTAGACTCGAGGTGATGGCCTGATAGGGAGAAAAGCTGACGCCCTTGCTCTGCAAACACAAATACTTTGCAGATCCACAGTTCCCATTTTTGCAGATATGGCCCATTGCTAATAAAACCTTTATTTAAAGAAAAAAACCCCAAAAAACTGTTCTTTATTTGATAGACCCAGGTCACACAGCGCCCCTCCCCCCCCAATAAAGCATCCCCAAGCCGCCCCCCACCCCCACCCCAAACACACAGAGGATCTGGATCTGTCTTCATTTCCTGTTGGCCTGGGCCGTACCAATAACACACTGGTTCACCTGCGGGCAGAGGGTTTAGACAGGATAAAAACGTTTTCTAAGTAACCAAAATAACAGTTTTCTCTGTTTCTCTGGATTGCCTCCCACCCCCAATATTGGGGCTGCCCTCAGAAAATACTGAAGGGCTCTGAAGGTGGGTTCAGGCTGGTCTCAGTTAAGGTGAGGTCTCTGCCCACTAACCACACCAAGTCTGGATGAGGTGAAGAGGCCTGACTGAGAAGGGATGGAGGCCACACACAGGAGCAGAGAGAGATGGAACGTCCATTTTCAGCAATACCGTGGCCCAGAGACCCCAAGCCTCCCACCATTTACTGGTTAATAAGTTAGATAAAACATGAACAACACTCATTTAAGAACCAAGGCTCCTTGGAAAATAAATGATCCTAAGTTTAGGCAGGATATGTACACGACGAATCTACAATAAAGACTACTGGTTCCTGTCTAAAGGACACAGAAGCCAACTTAAAGGAGCGCCCACTGGCCAAAGATGGGGCAATTTGAGCATCAGAAAAAATGACTACAAAGGATATATATCAAATCCATAAGCATCTGTAAAATGACACCCACCCAGATAAAAACCCACTTGGTCACCTTTGGAAGTTGCCAAGATACCAACTTCTAATACTGAAAATTAATAAAGAATCTAGCATTTACTCTGCCTTTCCTATATAGACTGGATTTCAGAGTAACCAAATACATGGCAAAGGGAAGTTCATTATAGAAGAGACAGGACTAACAAATGTAAAGTGACTGAGAAAATTAAACTCTCTAATGAAATAATAGATCTAGGTACGATCATTGTTCGATAAAATCACTAAGTGAAATCACTAGGTCAATAGGGAGTTTTCAAATGGTAACAAGCTGGTAACACCCAAATCCCATGATTGATTTTTATTTCATTAAAACGATTGGATATTAGGTGCTCCTGATGCAACAGAAAGTATACTGTACCATCTTGAGTTTTCTTGTCAAGAAATATAAGCCTGGGCGCCTGGGTGGCTCAGTCGTTAAGCGTCTGCCTTCGGCTCAGGTCATGATCCCAGGGTCCTAGGATCGAGTCCCACATCGGGCTCCCTGCTCTGCGGGAAGCCTGCTTCTCCCTCTCCCACTCCCCCTGCTTGTGTTCCTGCTCTCACTATGTCTCTGTCAAATAAATAAATAAAATCTTAAAAAAAAAAAAAGAAAAGAAAAGAAATATAAGCCTGATTCAAATCTAACAAGCCCCTAAAACTTTAGTGGAAGGAGCATAAATCTCCTAGAGAATTCATGGCATGGCCTTCCCTTAATGTTTAAGTGGGTTTTGGAGCCTGACTTCACACTACTTGGAATGGTCTGAAAACCATCTAAGTCTCTCACTTTTTTTTTTTTTTGAGAGAGAGAGTGTGTGCACGCATGGGGCAGGGGGGCAGAGGTGGAGGGAGAGAAAGAATCTGAAGTGGGTTCCACGCGACGTGGGGCTTGACCTCACGACCCTGAGATCATGCCCTGAACCGGTATCAAGAGTCGGACGCTTAACCGACTGAGCCACCCAGGCGCCCACATCTAAGTCTCCTTTGATCCAGCAATCCCAATGCTAGGAATCTCTCCCTACATAGTCAGATATGACTAAACAAATATAAAATGACATATATGTACAAGGTTAGCCAACATGGTCTTGTTTGTAAAAGGGTGGAAACAATCCAAGTGTCCAGTAGAGGGAACTGGTGGATAAACTTTGGTGCAGCCACATAGCAGAGTCCCAGGCAGACATAAAAATAATGGGATGATCTCTGCGTGCTGGGGGTGGGGAGAGGAGTAATCTTAGGGATATCTTGTTAAGCAGAACAAAGTACAGAACAACATATATATATATATATATATATATATATACACACACACATATACATACATATATATGAAAAGAGAGATGTCTATAGAAGAAGGAAGGGAATAAGCACAAGCATATTGCTTATATTTGCAAGAAGAAACACTGAAAGGATAAGTAAAATGCCAAATGTTAAAAATGACTACCTCTACCAGGGCAGGTGGGGAGAATGGGGTGCACAGGGGTGGTGGTAAAACTTCATTTGTTGTGTATAGCTTTTATATAGTTTTGACCCCTTAACTACCTATTTTTAAAAATTAAAAAACCCTGGGGCGCCTGAGTGGCTCAGTCGTTCAGCGTCTGCCTCCAGCTCAGGTCATGATCCCAGGGTCCTGGGCTCAAGCCCCACATCGGGCTCCCTGCTCTGCGGGAAGCCTGCTTCTCCCTCTCCCACTCCTCCTGCTTGTGTTCCCTCTCTCACTGTGTCTCTCTCTGTCAAATAAATAAATAAAATCTTAAAAAAAAAAAAAATTAAAAAACCCCAAGACCCAATAGCTAAAAATGGATCCAGAGAGATAGTACCCCAGATGCCCGGCAAATGCAAATCCTTTCCAGATGAATGTGCCCTTGGCCTAAAGGACTGAAGGGGACCCTAAAGGGTCAGAATGGAGAAGCCTACAATCACCCAGGGGTCCTGACAGGGCCTGGGCTTGGTGGTAACTGCACCTTGGAGGCAAAGCGTAGGGAGTTGAGGGACTCAGAGACGTTCTCTTCTAGGGGGGAAATGTTCACGAACATGAGCCTGTGGAGAGAGGAGAGGGGACCAAACCCCAGCATCAGTGGCTGGGTGGAGCCTGCACCAGGTTCCCACTGTTGCCCCTTTCCGGCCCCTGACCCCAGCCTCACAGTCTCCACCCAACCCCTCCTGTCTGTCTGTCGCTTTCACTCACATCTTAGCGCTGCCACCCAGAGAATTCTGCAGCAGGTAGGTGAGTTTGCTGTTCCGGTAAGGAATGTGGGACTCCTGGAGGGTTGAGGGAGACGGGTGATTAGGATAGGACAGGGTTCAGCGTGAGCAGCCTCAACCCACCCCAGGTCCCACCGGCCCCCATCCCCATTCCCACCTTGTTGCTCAGGGCCATGATGACCAGCCCCAGGGTGGACAGGCTGCTGTTAATGGCTTGTGTTTCCCGAAGGCGTTCCCGTTCCCCAGGGCCAAGGGCTAAGCCAGGGTCCAGCCGCTCACTCCCAGCCAGGTCCACAAGGCTGAGGGGGGCCCCACACTGCAGGCCCCGCCCGGCGTGCTCCCCAGAGATCTGGAGCTGGAACACGCTGTGACTGCGTGATGAGCGCTCGTTCTGCGACGTGCGGGCCACCGCCCTGTTCTGGCGGGCCACGTGGAGCAGGGCCTCCACCTGGGGACAGGAGGAGCAAGGGGCAAGAGCGGGCAGGGGCTCAGCACGCAGCCACGTCGGCAGCAATGACCCAGAGTCAGTGCCTGCCCTCTTGAAGATTTCTTTCTAGCCAGTGAAGAGACAGAATGATTAAGTAAAATGCACAGCTACGGCTCCAGAGTCCTGAGGGGGAAACTAGAACAGAACCAGGAAGAGCGCGTGAAGGTAGGGTGAGGGCTGCAATTTGAGACAGGATGGCCAGGGACAGCTTCAGTGCCTTCAACTCTGAAGGCAGCGAGGGAGCAAGCCATTCGAAGAGAGGAACATTCAGGCAAAAGCCCTGAATCGAGAATGTGATGAGCTGGCTGGGGAACAGCCAGGAGGCCAGCGAGGCTGGAGAGAGCTGAGCAAGGGGAGTAGTAGGAAATGGGACCTGAGATACAGCGGGCAGGGGCCAGGAAGCCCTCGGCATGTGCGTCACTCTACCCCCTCGTTCCCTAAGGCAGACAGATCTACCTTACAGCCCCCCAACACCCCCCACCCCCCGGCCAAAACTGACGTGGCGACCCACCGACGCAACCCACCCTTCCATCCTTCCGCTCTCTCCTGGTCCCTCCTACGTCCACCTACATCCTGTGCCACCCTGCCCACTCCTCCCCATTCTCCAGTCCCAGTGCCGCTCGGTGCTTACCTCTTTCTCACAGGACACAGGAACATAGCGGGCATTGGTGACAGTGAGCTCCTCACTCCCCGGCCCTGCCCGGCGAATCTCACACTCACCGCCCTGGCCCTTCCGGGTCCCCGTGGCCAGCAGGTCTCGGACAGTCTCATTATAGATCTCTACGTAGCTTGCCACAAAGCTGTAGGTCCAGCCCTGGCCGCCCAGCTCCTGGGCCACAGAGAAGAGGTGCCGCAGGGCCCGAGGGATCAGGCCCTCCACCTGGGGGTCTCCCCCAGGCCCGCCCTCCATGGTGAAGGTCTTGCCACTGCCTGTCTGGCCATAGGCAAAGATGCACACTGGGTAGCCATCCAGGGCTGACTGGACAAGCATGGCAATCTCCTCAAACACTTGGTCCTGTCCACTCCCTGGTGGGAATACCCGGTCGAAGGAGAAGTCGTGGCGGGTGGTGGGGGCCGGCGCCCCACTCAGGGTCCCACGACGATCGTCAGACCGGGAGACACTGAGGCGGGTTGGAGGATCGGAGGGCCCGCCAGGGCCAGAGGGAAACAGGAGGAAGCCTGGGGACGGGGTGGGCTCCCCTGGAAGGACAGGGCGGACCCGGCAGAACACACGGATATTGCCTTTGAGTTCCTGTAGCTGGTTGTGGAGTCGCCGGCGCTCCATCTCTAGCCCATGCAGACGTTCTCCTTGCTCCACCAGTGCGGCCGCCTGCGCTGCAGCCTCCTGACGCAGACATGCCACCTCCGCTTGGCTGCCTGACAGAGCTGCTTCTGAGGCCTGCAGCCTCCTCTGTTCGGAACGGAGTGGACACAGAGGGTGAGACCCAGCAGAAGAATAAGGACAAGTCACAACGAGGTGGGGGGTGGAGGGAGGGCAGTCCCTGTCCCCAAGGACTTCAAAGTCTGCTAAGGAAAGAGGTAAGAAAATAAGAGTCATGGTACCAGATTAGGGAGTGCTCTGGGAACAGCCAAAAGGGGCACAAGGACAATGATAGCTAAGCCGACACCCAAAAGTATCGGAATAAACCAAGGAAAAGACAGAGAACAGAAAGAATGTTCCACAAAGAGGGAAGTGAATGTGCAAAATGCCCTGAAGAGAAGATTGAATCATTTGAGAAACTGCAAGTAATTCCATCTAAGTTGGTGGGGACATCAAGGAGTCAAATGGACATGAGAAGAAGAGAGAATGCCGCAGGGATTTTTGACCAGGGAAGAAAGAGACTGAGGAGAAGATGGAGGATGAGGGGAGACACAGATCTGGGGTGGGGTGGGGGGCTATGAAAGCAGTCAGGATAGGGAGAAGTGGGGCAGAAAGCAAGACGCAGTCAGGAGTGGGCAGGGGTGGAGAAGGACAGAGGAATACTGCTGGAGAGAGGTGGCCAGGGACTCCCAAGCCCAAAGAGTCCTCAGGGTAACCCAGAAAGGAGGGTTGGCGTTTGGTAAGAAGGTGGCCCTTACCTCCTGCTCCTCCAGCCGGGCGGCCAGTCCCCTTCGCTCCGCCTGCAATCCCAACTGTTCTTTCTGGAGCTCTTGCACCAAGCCTTCCTTTGTGCCCAGCTGCTCTTCCAGCTCTAGGACATGGGCCCTGAGGTTCCCCAACTCCTGCTGACCCTGCTCAGCCTGGGCCTGCAGCCTGGCCAACTCCCCTTCCAGTGTCCTGCACTCTGCCCCCAGGGCCTGGGCCTGTTGCTGGGCCTCCTCGAGTTGGTCCTGCAGTTGTAGGTTCTCCTGGTTCAAAGTCTGAGTCCTCTCACGGAAGCACTTCAGCTGGGCATTCAGGTCACATAACTGACCCTTTAAGTCCCAGGCCGGACGTTTGGTGGGTTTCTTCCCTCCCACCATGGGAGGGGCAGCCGCTAAGATGGGCACGGAAAGGACAAAGGTCAGGGAGGTCGTGGCTTTCTATCTTTCCTCCCTCCAGGCCTTTAAGGCCTCCACACCCACTGCTACAACTCTTTCCCCTCCAGACAGGGAGGGAACCAAATGGATTTTTTTGGGGGGTACTCACCACCTCCTCTCCTTCCTATCCCAGCCTCTCACCCAATGGTTATGCTTGGCACCTACCTGCAGGCTTCTGGGCAGGAACGGCAGGGCCTGGTTTCTGATTCTTCAACACTAGAGAATCGGGGAGTTAACATAAGAAATCACAGCACCAGGGTCTTTCCACCCCCATCATCTCCTTTTACACATACCCCCAAATCTCTCCTCAGCCCCAGCTCTGAAGCACTATTACCTGTGGCAATAGCTGTGGAACATCGGGGTCCTGAATTCTTGGGAACTTTTGGAGCTGTCGGGAGATGGGACAGGAAAAAGTAGCACAATCAGTCTCAGGGTGGCATGAACTCTGGCTGGGCCAGGCACAGAGTCGTTGCTTTTTCTGAGGATTAGAAATAAGATAACTTCGGGGCGCCTGGGGGCTCAGATGGTTAAGCGTCTGCCTTCAGCTCAGGTCATGATCCCAGGGTCCTGGGATCGAGCCCCACATCGGGCTCCTGGCTCAGCGAGGAGCCTGCTTCTCCCTCTGCCTCTGCCTCTCTCCCTGCTCATGCTTTCTCTCTCTCTCTCTGTATCTCTGTGTCTCAAATGAATAAATAAAATCTTTAAAAAAAAAAAAAAAGAAAGAAGATAACTTCCCTCTTCCCTGAAATCTGGCCAGCTCTGAAGATATCCTTCCCAGGACCAGAAATTACTCAAGACACCAAGAAATAAGTTGGACCAAGATAAGCAAAAAGAGCAGGGGGCAGAGCCATGTGTCAAGAGCGCTACCATTTATATATATAAAAAAAAATGTTGGAGAACATGTCCAGATGTGCTTGAACGCCCACAGAACGCCCTGGAAGGGACAGAACGCCCACAGAACGCCCCTGGGCAGGGGAACTGGGTGGCTGGGGGACAGGGGTAGGAGGGAGACTTTCCTCTGTAAAATGACTTTTGTGCCTTTGGAATTTGGAGGGGGGTGGAGAGGGAGAGGGAGAGAGAGAATCCCAAGCAGGCTCCATGCCCATAGTGGAGCCTGACTTGGGGCTGGATCTCATGATCCTGAGATCATGACTTGAGGCAAAATCAAGAGTCAGATGCTTAACCCACCGAGCCACCCAGGCACCCCGTGTGCCTTTGGAATTTTAAAACAAGTGAAACCTATTACCTATTCAAAATAAGCTAAAATTGAAAGACAAGAAATAAGTGAGTTGAAGAGCACTGGACTTCTATTCCCTTGGTTTCTGCCCACTGCTAGAACCCACCTGTGGTCTGGCCTTGTGTCTGTGGTCTTGCAGTGAGGGCAGGTGCTCTGGGGTGGGACGTGGCAATTTTGGTCACTGTATCCAGTCCTCGTGTCCTTTTCTGGAGATAGACAAGAATTGGGTACATTTACTCTCCCTGATTGGTTTAGACACACACACTCTCCCTCTGTCTCTTTCACACACACACACACACACACACACACACATGTAAAGCTTTTCCAAACCCAGCTCACCTTCTCAGGCTCTAAGGCATCCTCCATCTGGTCAGGCCCCCTCTTAAACCTGGTTCCCGGTAGAGGCAGCCGAGAAGGAGCCTTGACCAGGGGCCTCTTCAGCTCTACGTTCCCCCTCACTTCCAACAAGGGGGACCTCTGCTGGGAAAAGAGAGACCCTTCAGACATACCCTGGAGCCCAAATGTCCCAAGAACTCCCCTTCTTAGTCCCCTAGCCTAATTCTCAACCACCAACAAGCACTGACTGAGTACCTCTTGTGCACAAACCGGGGCCCACAGATGATGTGCCAGCCAAAAGGCACAGAGAGAAGTGGGACATAATGCAAAAGTGGGAGAAAGTTCTAAGGGAAAAGCTGGACAGATGCTGAACTTCAGCGAACTTTAAGAGTAGTACTTTTTTTTTTTTTTTTTTTAAGATTTTATTTATTTATTTGACAGAGAGAGCATGCACAAGAGAGGGTGAGTGGCAGGCAGAGGGAGAGGAAGAAGCAGGCTCCCCGCTGAGCAAGGAGCCTGATACCAAGCTCGATCCCAGGACCCCGGGATCCTGACCTGAGCCAAAGGCAGACACTTAACCAACTGAGCCACCCAGGCATCCCAAGGGTAGTACTTAAACAAGCACAGAGAAATGGATACTTTCTTCAGAAGGCAAAACCTCAAATATACACATAATATGGCTGGGAAACCAATAGGCTCTTTCAGCTAAAATGGAGAATCATAAATAAGAGAGAGAGTGGAAGATAGATAAGGCTGAAGACTAGATAGGAGGAGTAGGTAATATTTTACTTATTTTTAAAAAAAAATTTTTTTTAGAGAGGGAGAGAGAGAATCTTACCCAGGCTCCACATCCAGCCCAAGCACCATGTGGGGCTCGATCTCATGACCCTGAGATCATGACCTGAGCTGAAATCAAGAGTCTGATGCTCAACCAACTGAGCCACCCAGGCTCCTCAAGTGGGTAACATTTTAGAATTTGTTTTAAATGCTTCCTCTGTATCAACCTAATCCTTACAGCAGCCCACTGAGGAGGTGCTATTATCAGCCTCATTTCGCAGATGAGGGAAAGGAAGGCACTGAGAGGTAAAATAGCTTGTCTAAGCTCATCAGCGAGTAAAAGGCAGAGCCGCAGTTACAATCTAGACAGTCTGGTTCTGGAGGCCATGCGTTTAACTGCTAGAATATAGTGACCTGTAGGACTTTGATGCCAGGCTAAGGAGGAGTTTAGGCTTTAGCTTTGTGTGTGTGGAAAACCAGACACAGTTTCTGATCAGGCATGTTAAAAATATACAAAAGAGCCTATTTATAAAAAACAATGAATTGTAAGTAGGCTGACTTGCATGGAGAAGACTAAGAAGCAGCATGACCCAGTTTAGAGACCACCAAAGTACAGGTGTGGGGTGGGGGCAGTGTGAAAGAGAGATCCTCTCCTAAGCACCTCAATTCGGTGCCTGGAGATTATGTCCACTCCACAGCTACTCCTGTCTAGGGTGACCAACCATTCTAGTTTGCGCAGAACTAACGGGTTTCTGAGGACACAGAACTTCTCCGTGCTAAAGCCAGATCCTTCCTATGCAAACCCTACTCTGATCCCACCATCAGGAGAGCACTATGTAGACTGATCAACTTCTGATCTTCACTATAATTAACTTTTAATTCCAAGGCCAGTCTCTCTGCCCTTTGGCTTCCTTCCTTCATTCAATATTTACTTAGTGTTTGTTATGTGCCAGAAAACGATCTGGGTTTGGGAGTAATAGATGTGATCCCTGCCTGCAAAATACTCATGAAAAAATGGGGAAGAGAAGCATTTAAAGAGATTATTAAAACTTTACTGAGTGCTATCATAAAAAGTGCCCCAAGGAGGGGATGAGCATGTAGTTCAGATGGGGAGAGTGTCAGAGAACACTTCTAAAAGGTCTTTTAAGGCAAAACCTTGATGATGAGCGTTAGCCAGGGGGCTTGGGCCAAGGAAGAGCATCCCAGGCAGAAAGCAAGGAGGGGTGCATGCAAGGAATGTCAAGTTGTTCTGTTTAGCTGACACACGGAGTGTGCGCAGAAAGTGAGGAGATGAAGGGAAAGGATTGTGGCAGTCGGCATGCCATGATAAGGAGTCTAGCGTTTACTGAAGGCAAGAGGGACCATGATTTTGTCAGAATAGTAAGACAAGATTTGTACCAAAAAAGCAACGAGAAACAAGGTGAAGAATGAATGGAGGTAGATGAGGGGTATGACAGGCAGAAAGAATGCATCATTCCTTTCTTCCTTCATCCAACAAGGATTTGTTGCACTAAGATTTGTTGCAAGACTGCTCCATGCCAGACACTGTTCTAGAAGCTGGGGTGAGAGTAATGAATAAAATCCCTGCCCTCCCAGAGGTAACTTTATAGGGCATTCTTTCCAAACTGGAGTACCACAGAAGAATTAAACTCTACAAAAAATGATCCACTTTCTCAATTCTCCCAAGGATGTATACACCTCTTACCATTCTAGATGCATAAGAGAGAAGTTAATTCATTAGATAAAAAAGATGCATAGAGCTTAATTTTCATGGAACTCAGCCGAGAGGGGCTGTTTTAGGAGCTTGAGGGCTAAGTAGAAATCCATCTGAGAGAGGGCAGGCAGTGGGGATGAAGAGGAGGGGCTGGATTACTAGAAACCAAGTATTGATCTAACTTAGGAGCTGGCCTGGTGAGGGGAGGTAGAGGGCAGGCAGTGAGGGAGATGGAGGAGTCCAGGGTGATTCCAAGAGGCCTGCCACAGTTCCAACAACCAAGAGAACAGGAGGAAGGGCTGTTTTTCCCTTTTTAAAAAAATTTATTTGGGATGCCTGGATGGCTCGGTCAGTTGAGCATCTGCCTTTGGCTCGGGTCATGATCCTGGAGTCCTGGGATCCAGCCCCACCTTGAGCTCCCTGCTCAGCCTACTCTCTCTCCCTCTGCTGCTTCCCCGCCCTCTTGTGTGCTCTCTCTGTCAAATAATTTTTTTTTAAATATTTTATTTATTTATTTGACAGAGAGATAGAGTACAGGTAGGCAGAGAGGCAGGCAGAGGGAGAGGGAGAAGCAGGCTCTCCGCTGAGCAGGAAGCCGATGTGGGGCCCGATCCCAGGACCCTGGGATCATGACCCGAGCCGAAGGCAGATGCTCAACCGACTGAGCCACTCAGGCACCCCAAATAAATAAATATTTTTAAAAAATGTATTTTGAGAGAGAGAGTGCACTCAAGTAGGGGGAGGGGCAGAGGGAGAGAATCTTTAAGCAGACTCCCTGCTGAGTGCAGAGCCCTACAATGGGGCTTGATCTCATGACCCATGAGATCATGACCTGAGCCAAAACCAAGAGTTGGTCACTTAACTGACTGAGCCACCCAGGCACCCCTATTCTTTTGTTTTTTAATTAAACTTTTTATTTAAAACTCATTGCAGATCCATATGAACTCGTTAAGAAACAACATGGAGAGATTCCAAATACAACGAGATATATTTAAGGATGTTTACAGTGCATCCCTATAGAGAAAACTCTGGAACAATTTGATGCCCAGGTTTTTTAAATTTTAGTTTATTGGCTTATTGTCTTTCCTTACATTAGATTGTGAGCATCATAAGAACATATCTGTTTTGTTCACAACCATATAACCAGTATAATGCCTGCTACATGTCAGGACTCAATACATTTTTAAAGGAATGAAATTGGATGTCCACCGGTGGGGGAATACTTAAATAAACTGTGATATATCCAGACCACTGGCTTCTATACAAAAAAAAAAAAGGAGGTGGCATTATTTTTCCTGCTGCCTGCAGAAATGTGCACAAAGAATAGAATTATATAACTTATGACACATTTCCCATCTCCCCATAGAATGGCAGCTTCTCATAGAATGACATCTATAGAGATGACAGGGATTAGTCTTGTTTATTGTTGCATCCCAAGTTATCTACAACTGTGCCTGGTACATAGTAGGTGCTCAGTAAATATGAGAAGGCTTCTACTGGTTTTCACTGTCACAATCCTACTGCTCTGCTCTTTAGCTGTCAGGATACAAAGAACATCTCTTCAGGTTGAAACTTGTTTTGGGTAAATCTGAATGTGAAATACTAGTAAATAGAGGATCCAGACAGGAGTCTTTTTCTGGCACCAAAAGTCAATACACTCTCGCTGTCACACCTCTCTCTCCACTGGAGAGGGAAGGCTGCAGATGGTTGTGGGGTGCAGCAGGGCGCTGAGAGGAGAAGAAACTTAAGTCAAGCCAGTCTCAGGAGTCAGAGATCTCTGTAAAACCTGGAGGAGAGAGAATGAGGAGTCCTTCCGTTCAGGTTACCCCAATCCCTTTATCCCCTTCCAGCACTCCAAAGCGAAAGGAACAAGAGAGAACTGGAAAGATCATCAGCGGGGATTTGGCCTCGGGCACCATTTCCCCAGCGGTAGACGGAATCTCAGAACTCCCCTTTCTCGATCACACACTGTAATCGTCGGTAGGAATGGAGAAGTAAGTACAAATCAGACAAGCCTGAGAAATCGAAATGGAAAATCCTGGAGACATGAAAGTGAGGAAGGGTGTATGGGACTCCCTGAAATTGGGGGAGAGCAGACAGACATGCACTCCGACTTCCTGGGGCTGCTCCCTGCCCTCTCCCTCCCTCCTGTCCACTGTTCGGGGACGCACGGACTTTCACCCTCCAAGCAGGCAGGACGAAGGCCGGCCGGGAGCCGGGGGCTCGTCACCATCGTGGGCAAGAGACCCAACGCGGCTTCTACTCACCTGCGGCTCCATGTCCAGTTCCGTACCACACGCGCCAGGCGAGCACAATGGAAGAGGACACGGCGCCCGGGCTCCCGGGACCCGCGTTCTCTCGCCGGCTCGCGACACAAAGCACGCGCGCTCCGGGCTCCGGGGGGCTACCAGCCGGGTGCCACACCCGCCACTTTTGAATTCCAACCGCCGCCACCTTTCTCACCTCCCTCCGCAAGCAAGGGCCAATCGTCGCCGGCGCCACAGCCAAGGGCCAATCGCAGCGCCCTCCGCCTCCCGAGGCCACACCCCGCCAGGCCGGCACCTTCTCCTTCCTGCTTCGCGGGCGACCGGGAGGCAGGCTAGTTAGTCACACTTCCGGCTCCACTTCCACCTCTCTCACCCTCCCCTCCTGTAGCCGTCGTCGCGCTGCACTTCCGCTCGGCTCCTAGCTGTAGCGCCTTACGTCAGAAAATGCCTGTAACGCGCAGCGCGAAAGTACCTAGAGTGGGGCGAGAGCGCTGGAGGAAAGTAATCACGCGTGCGCAAACGGGGACCCGTTTAGGGGGAGGGACGCGACGAGCCCGCCCCTAGCGACTGCAGCAGGGAGCGCACTCGTTACCCTCGACTGGATCGTAGTGATTGCGGTTGGTGGCGCGGCGCCTCTCCGCGGAGTTGAACTCCGGGTAAAGCTCCGGGAAAGTGGTAGCAGGAGCCCTCCCGCGAATGTGGGAGTGGCCGCATCTGCCCCTTCCCCAGTCATTTTGGCATTTTTCACCAGACTTAGGGACGTTGGGTACGGCTTGGCGCTTCTGGAAGCCCGACAGTGGGGATTCGAGGCTCAGAGGAGTTTTCTCTGCAGTCCCCCTCATCAACCTACCTACTAGGTACCTGGGCGCTGATACCGGTGCTGGGGAGCTGGCTTAGGGCCTTTGGAGCCTCGAACCCGCGGACTTACATTTATGGAATATTTTATGCTTTTCAGGCTGTCTGCATGTGCATTATCTCTTTTAATAATCGCTAAATTCACTGAGCTCTTACTATGTGTCGAGTGTTTTGCATTTTTTATCTGCAAGCTGGATGAAGGAGGCAGGTTTAGAAAGGTTAAGTAACAAGCACAAGGTCACACTGCTGATTGGGAGTGGATCTAGATTCTATTAGCTTCGAAATCCAAGCTATATGTTACCTCACACTACCTCCAACAATCTTAGTGTCAAAGACATCAAACTCTTACCTGTGAGTAATTTGCAGAGTGGTTCTACCCATTTATTCGTGGGAGTTTCCAACCAACCTGGAGATGGGACAGGGATTTTATTGATGAGACTGAAAGGCAGGGGGAAATCTGTCTTGGTGCATTTTTGGAGATTGACAGAATTGGAACTCAAGCCACCTGTCTTCCAATCCAGTGCTTTAACTTGAATTCAAACCTGCTTGTGGAGGGAGCAGACTGGGGAGACACAGAGTCTGAAAACCAGGGGTCATCCCCCAAACTTTGATAGCTTAGGAAACTTACAAAAAGCAGGAGCTTGAAAAGAAGAGAGAAGAAGAGTGAGGGAGGAAACAAGAAGACCAACACTTAATGGATGGGTCAAGAGGGAGAACTGAGAAGAAACGTAACAGCAAAAGACATTTCTCAAAGTTATAAACAAATGTTAGACTAGGGGAAATATGGATCCATCAGTACATTAGAGGGGAAACAGTTCATTCATGTCAATTGATACATAAAAACTACTCGAAATATTCATCCGTTGATATTAAAGACTACCCTATAACCTGATAAAGGACATCCTCAAAAATCCTGCAGCACACATCACAATAATGGTGAAGTGTTGAAAGCATTTCTCTTAAGATGAGAAACAAGCCAAGGCTGCTTGCTCTCAATAACCCCAGTCAATGCAATAATGGAAGTTTAGCCAGTCCAATAAACAACAGCAACAAATATATAAGGATTGGGAAAAAAACAAGAATATCAGTATTTGTGGATGAAATTATTGTGTGTGTAGCAACCCCAAAAGAAAATTGAGATAGAATTGGTAAGTGAATTTAGCAAGGTTGCTGGGTACAAAATCAATATAACAAAAATCAGTATACAAAACCTATTGCATTTCTAGCATCAGCAACCATCAGAGAGCATAACTTTTAAAAATATTTGCCATTTGAGGGGTACCTAGGTGGCTCAGTCAGTTAAGCATCCCATTCTTTTTTTTTTTTTTTTTTTTAAGATTTTATTTATTTATGTGACTGAGAGAGACACAGTGAGAAAGGGAACACAAGCAGGGGGAGTGGGAGAGGGCGAAGCAGGCCTCCCGCCGAGCAGAGAGCCGGACGCGGGGCTCGATCCCAGGATCCCGGGACCACAACCTGAGCCAAAGGCAGACGCCAAACGACAGCCACCCAGGCGCCCCAAGCGCCCCGCTCTTGATTTCAGCTCAAGTCATGATCTCAGGATTGTAAGGTTGAGCCCTGCGTTGGGCTCTGCACTCACTGGGGAGTCTGCTTGAGATTTTATCTCTCCCTCTCCCTCTGCCCCCCTCTCAACACACATGCCTTCTCTCTCTCTATCAAATAAATAAGTAAATAAATCTTTTTGATTTATTTTAAAACATTTTATGAAAAGCTTTAATTAATTAATTTATTTGATAGAGAGCACAAGCAGGGGGAGAGGCAGAGGGAGAGGGAGAAGCAGGCTCCTGCAGGGAGCCCGATGTGGGGCTCGATCCCAGGACCCTGGGATCATGACCTGAGCCGAAGGCAGACGCTTAATGGACTGAGCCACCCAGGTGCCCCTAAATAAATCTTTAAAAATATTTGCCATTTGGTTACATGAACATATACATATATAAAAGTCAAGGTGTACACTTGATTTGTGTACTTTATGTTAGGTTGTGATAAACATTTTAATAAAAATATACCATTTGCAATAACAACAAAAATATAAAGTACTTGAGAATAAATTTAACAATAGGTGTGCAGGCCTTTGTGGATAAAATGATAAAGCTTTATTGAAAGATATTGAAAAAAATTTAAATTAATGGAAAGAGGGCGCCTGGGTGGCGCAGATGGTTCAGCATCTGCCTTCAGCTCAGGTCGTGATCCCAGGGTCCTGGGATCGAGGCCCACATCAGGCTCCTGGCTCAGCGGGGAGCCTGCCTGTCCCCCTGCTCATGCTGTCTCTCTCTCTATATCTATCTATCTCTGTGTCTCAAATGAATAAATAAAATCTTTAAAAAATTTTTTTAAAAATAAATTAATGGAAAGGCATACTATGTGCTTACAGAGAAAGACTTGATATTATAAAGATGTCAGTTCTCTTCATGACCTTGGTGTTGGGCTAAGGGGGACAATAAGAGTTCCCCATGCCTAGTCTTGGTAGAGTCTCACCCATCTGCTCATCTCAGGAGCAGGCTGAGTGGAACTGCCTTTGGTAGTCCTTTACTCCTCCTCTGAGATTTCCTCCTGCAAGCTGGGGAGGATTTCTTACCTTTGAAATCACATTCCTGAAACCCTCATCCCTTCCTCCCCCTGCTTCTCTTTCTGGCTTGTCTGGCAGGTTCCTTTTTTCTTGCCCAGCCCTTTGCAAACCTCTCCACAGATGGCAAGGTGTACAGTAAAGTTACCTGGATTGTCTAAAAGATGTCAACCCTTCATCCCCCCATCCTACCCTAGCAAATTCTTGTGTTCACTCTCCGGGAATGTGTATTACTTGGGCCCTGACGCTTGCAGGTATTTTGCCTCTGTTACCTTCACCCACAAAATTGGTTGTCACCACCTTGATCCTCAGACCCCTTGTTCTCAGAGTAGGGTGATGACTGAACAATTCTGTGACTATGCTAAAAAGCACTGATTTGTACACTTTAAAAGGTGAATTTCACTTCTTAAAACTATTATGAAAAGCTTTAATAGGTCCTTCAGTTTTCAAGTACAATTCATTCAACATTTCTGAAGTGCCCACTTATGTCATACCCTGTGCTAGGCTTTGATGAAGACAAACATAATCTCTTTCTGAGCTTCCAGTTTGGGAGTGAAGGGGAGACAGACAATAAAATATTACTATATGGTAAAAGGAAGACAAGTGCTGTTAGATCACCTTTCTCAGAAGTGAGGAGTTGAAGAAAGATTTCCAGAGAAGGAGTTCATCTCGGCTGTGAGCAATGAGATAAGTAAGCATGCGGAAAGAGCAGCTTCCATCTTGACGGGAGTGGAGATGTGGTTACATGCCAGGAGCTGAGGTCCCAAAGGTTGGGTCTAGTTCTGTGGGTCTGAGAGGACCCAGCCAGAGGTGGTTTATTTCCCCCAAAATTGTTCTCCCTTTATCCCAGAGTGTTATTTGGTAACACAACCAAGACATAGATAGTTACCAGTTCTATTAGGGGGAGACCCACTCATTTCCACAGGAAGTCATGGGGAGGAGTAGGTTTTGTGGTTTATTCTGGAGAGGAAGGCCTCCAGTTTTTCCCAGAGCATTCCAGCACTGCGGTGACTCCCGGGTCCTTGTCTACAGGCTCTAGGGGAAAGGGTGCAGAGGAGCTCTCCAGGGGCCCTTACACACTCACCTCCTGAAAACACAGCGGAGGAGGAGCCCTATTCCAGGCCACTTGCCCCGAATCCACAAGTGACAATTATGGGTGTTTCTTCAGGCACAGAGATTTGAGTAGCCTGTGGTAGAAGAACATAACTACCATTAGGTCTGAGGTGCACTATCAACCTTTTGTCCTCCAGGGAAAGAAGTACTTGGGAGTCGGAGAAAAACCTCCATATTGTCTGGACTGAGCAGGAAGTGAAGACCAGGCAATTCAAAGCAGTCCAGGGCAGGGGAGAGTACTTTTACATTTTGTACCATACAAATACCTTACACAATAAGATAAAAAGAATGAAAAGAAAATGAATGAAATATGTGTCAAAGTGGCACCCCCATACATAATTGCTGGGAGTATAAATTGGTACTTCTTTCCTAGAAGTTTAGGAAACTCCAAAATACCAACACCTCTTAAAGTAACACTCCAATTTAAGAATTTAGTTTAAGGAAATACTCGGAAATGCACACAAAAATTTACAAAAATAAAGTGCTGCCAACAACCAAAATTTCCACCAGTGGGTGATTTTTTTTTTAATTTCTTTTTTAATTTTAAGTAGGCTCTACACCCAGTGTGAGGCTTGAACTCACAACCCTGAAATCAAGAGTTACATGCTCCAGGGTGCCTGGGTGGCTCAGTCATTAAGCGTCTGCCTTCCGCTCAGGTCATGATCCCAGGGTCCTGGGATCAAGCCCCGTATCTGGCTCCCTGCTCAGCTGGAAGCCTGCTTTTCCCTCTCCCACTCCCCCTGCGTGTGTTCCCTCTCTCACTGTCTCTCTCTGTCGAATAAATAAGTAAACACTTAAAAAAAAAAAAAAGAGTCACATGCTCCATCAACTGAGCCAGCCAGGCACCTCCCTGGTGGGCCCCTGGCCCCTCCCAGCCAGGCCCCTCCGCCTATGGATGATTATTAAATAGAAGATGACAAAGCTATATTACATGATGCAAATATAATTGACATATACTTCTAATAACATGTATCTATTACATATAGTATACGTATTGGGGCAGTGCATCTTCTATGTGTGCTCTTGCCAGTGATCCAACCCCGGGCCCAAACAGACCTAGCACCGCCCTCAGGGAACTTAGAGTCAATTGAAGAGACAGACCTTAAACACAGGGCCATACCATTTGAAGACTCTACAGTAACAGGTGTGGCATAAAAATAAATTATAAATTTTAAAAGACCGTAATTCAACTTTGGTTCAAATCAGTTACAAGTGACGTGATACCTAATGGGAAGCGTTGCAAGAAAAGAACTTCGTTGACATGAGGGCTTTCAGTGCAGCTTAGGTTCAGATATAGGTACAGACAGTAGGTATCAAGGTTACAACAGACCAGCATCTGGCCAAGGGAAAGAAGCTTTTTTGAAATTAGTTTTAGGCATGCTCTGTCTCTAGTCAAAGAGTAACTATTATTTTATTTTATTTTTTATTTGTTTTTTTCCATTCCATTTTAAAAAGTGGGATAAATGTGGAATTTAAGAAACAAAATAGAAGATCATAGGGGAAAGGAGGGGAAAATAAAACAAGATGAAATCAGAGAGGGAGACAAACCATAAGAGACTCTTAACAATAGGAAACAAACTGAGGGTTGCTGGAGAAGTGGGGGGGTGACGGACATTAAGGAGGGCACGTGATGTCATCTGATGAATTTTATGCGCAACTGATGAATAACTGAACACTACTTCTGAAACTAATGATACACTATATGTTAATTGAATTGAAATAAAATAAAATAAAAATAAATAAGTAAATAAATAAATGAAAGTGGGATAAAATCAGGTAGCCTCTGTGATAAGCTACTTTTTTTTTTTAATTTTATTTATTTGACAGAGAGAGAGACAGCGAGAGAGGGAACACAAGCAGTGGGAGTGGGAGAGGGAGAAGCAGGCTTCTTGCGGAGCAGGGAGCCCGATGCGGGGCTCGATCCCAGGACCCTGGGACCATGACCTGAGCTGAAGGCACCATGACCTGAGCTGAAGGCAGATGCTTAACGACTGAGCCACCCAGGCGCCCCTGTGATAAGCTACTTCTAACTCCAGAAGTTATAACCTAAAATTTAAGGCTTTTTTTTTATTATTATAGGAAATTGCATTTGTCAGACTATTTGTTATGACAAATTGTGTTTGTTCACTTCAAGTTAAAATTATATTTGTTATATGAAGTTATATTCGCACATCAACCTTATGTTGATAGCCCCCTGTTGGAGACCTTGCCGATTTTGTTATAATCATATCTGCATATTATCTTGCCAAGTTAGATTCCAAATCTAGAGTTTCCCTCCTTGTGAGTTATTCAAGTAAAAAAAAAATGGTATTATAGCACATTTGCTTTCAAAAACACATCATTGCTTCTGGATCCTCCACAAAGGAAAGCATTTAGGATGTAAGGTACATGAAGAAGTCCACCCCCTTGCATATACACTACATTCAAAATTGTGTTTGGAAAAAAGAGGATGCATAAGAAAAAGAGTAGGGAAAAATAATCAAAATGCAAAAGTTTTCACTATTTTCAAATGTCATGTAACATGGTTATGATACCTAGTTACCCCGAGATGGAGGATTAAACCTTGCCCCGCCCCCATGATATCCGTTGAGATGTTTTTGAAGACACAAAGATTGGATGGGGAACATTGGAAAATTCCTGTTCGCATTATTCTACCCAAGGGTAATAGAGATTTTTAGTCCATGTGGTAATTATTTCCCCAGTGACTTTCCAGTTCTCAGAGAGATAAGAGAGCTCCTGACATTAACTACAAACAGATGGCTGGATTCTCTTTTGCTATCTCTTCTTCTCCCTGCTCTTCCAGGCTATCCAAACACAGCTAACAGCACAGATTTGGAATAGCAACGGAAGCAATATGGGGGATGAGAATGCCCCTCTGACACTGGGCCTGAGGGCACTTTCAGAGGCCAGGCCCCATCCAGGCTCCATCTCAAACTGGTATAGGAATGTTCTTTTTCACGATGTGTCCGGATCACAAAATTCCACTACTACAAACCATATGGAATGAACGTCCTAGAATTTCTCATAATGGAAATTTTCATATCCAGACTGGGAAATAACTGGTCATGTAAGTAGGGTAGAGATTGGGCTAGAAGAAAGAAATGTGGCTTTCTATTTTTAAAGTCATTTCTTCGATGGGAATTGAAAGGTGTTAAATAAAAAGGGGGTGAATGCACATGGTCCTTGTCTTGAGAAGGGAAGACCTCCCTCTCCAGTCTCCAGTCCCAGTTGCTAAGGAGGCATCACTTACCACCACCACACCCTCCATCTGCATGGATAGGCCTCCCGGGAGACAGCCTCTCCCCAAGTAAGGTTCATTATCGCTCTAAAAAGCAATGTCAAAAATCCAGGGAAGATACACCCTTTAAAGTAGGTCTAAGAAACCATCATCTTCCTTTCTTTGGTCAGTGCTCCTCAGAAAAAATTAGTCATAAAAGAAATAAAAAAGTGTTACTACACTTAATAATGTCTTGCTTCATTTTTATGCAGGATGCAAATTCAGTGTAAGAAGCACTCTGATTAGTAACTGCTTCTTCAGCAAGGTGGCAGTAAGTGGTCTCCCTCCCCCTGGACTTTGAAATGCATTACCTGGTCAACTTGGGCCTGGGTGATGCCAAGAACATCAACATCCAAGGGTCTGGAAGTTGTAAGACACTGCACTCAAGTGTATCTAGTAGGGAAGGAAGTCCTGGAAGAGTTTTATGGAAGAAAATTGATTCTTGATCCTAGAGAAGAAGTGGCACAAGAAGCAGATAATATTCTGAAGGATGCTGATATCAATGGTTCTGGTTGATGATCCATTTGGGGCCACAACATACAGTGCTCTTATTCTGAGAGCAACAAAACTGGGAATCTCTTACCAAGTTATTCAAAACGCTTCCATAATAAATGCAATAGGCTGCTGTAGTTTACAGATGTATAAATTTGTAGAGACAATTTCTATTGTTTTTTTGGACAGACACTCAGAGACCAGAAAGCTTCTTCAACAAAATGAAGAAGAACAGACAGAACAGCATGCACACACTGTCCTTACTAGACACCGAAGTAAAGGAGTAGTCTTTGGAAAATCTCATCAAAGGAAGACCTATGAACCTCCTTGGTAGATGAATGACAACCAAGCAGCACAACAACTTCTAGAGATTGTTCAGAATCAAAGAATATGAGAAGAACCGGTAGTCACCAAGGGGGTGCTGTGTTAGCTTAGCCAGGGTTGGAACTGAGGGCCAGAAAATTGCAGCCAGCACTTGCAGCAAACATGTACTATGCACTTGCAAGGACCATCACATTCCTTAATTATCACAGGGAACAACATGCATCCGCTGGAGATGGAGATGCTAAGTCGGTTTTCCATTCTAGAAAATAGCTCTGAATCCCGAAGTGTTGATGGACTCTGAACATAGACATTTTCTATTGTTAGATGGTTAATTTCAGTCATATATGCCTCTACACATGTTCATATAACAAACTGAACAGTTCTTTTGGTTTATCTACTAAGTATAAAACAAGTGACCAAGAAGAAAGCTGTTGACTCAGTCATTAAAACACAAAAAAGAAGACTTTATTGCAGGCCAGTTGCGGCACGGAGCCAGGGGCACAGCTGTGCACGTGCCACACTGTGCTGGATGCTGGGCACACAGCAGAGACAGGACGGACACAGTCCCTGCCTTTTTGTTTGTTTGTTTTTTAAGATTTGATTTATTTATTTGAGAGAGAGAGCGAGCGCGAGCATGAGCAGGGGGAAGGGCTGAGGGAGAGGAGAGCCCAACTAGGGGCTCAATCCCAGGATCCCAGCATCGTGACCAGAGCTGAAGGCAGACACTTCACCGACTGAGCCACCCAGGTGCCCCAGTCCCTGCCTTTTTGGAAGTTCTCACCCAGTGAGGAGTGCAGATAGATGAGCAGATAGAGAGGCAATGACAAGAACTAAGAGATCATGGATGTGACATCCTCAGCACAGCATATACAGTAGTATGCATTCTCTTCCCTTTGGATGCCAGAATCTTGAGAGCACTAAGTGCAATGTAAAAATGCATTCACTTTGAGATTTGTATTTAGCTTTTTGAAGTTTTCCAAATCTAGTTAGTGAGCCCTTTGCTAATTAAAAACAGGCTTCCATTCTTCAAAGAAAAATTCATATCTGATCTTATATTTTATTTTTTAAGACTTTATTTTTTTTAAAGATTTTATTTATTTATTTGAGACAGAGAGAATGAGATACAGAGAGCATGAGAGGGAGGAGGGTCAGAGGGAGAAGCAGACTCCCTGCCGAGCAGGGAGCCCGATGCGGGACTCGATCCAGGGACTCCAGGATCATGACCTGAGCCGAAGGCAGTCGCTTAACCAACTGAGCCACCCAGGCGCCCTTTAAGACTTTATTTTTAAGTAATCGCTACACCCAACTCACGACCCCGACATCAAGCGGCGCTAGCTCTACCAGCTGAGCCAGTCAGGTGCCCATTATATTTTCTTTATAAAGAAAGCCTTTAAAGAGGTACCTGGCTGGCTCAGTTAGTAGATTAAATGACTCTCGATCTTGGGCTTGTGAGTTCAAGCCCCAGGCTGGGTGTAGAGATTACTTAAAAATAAAATCTTAAAAAAAAAGAGAGAGAGAGAGAGAGAAGTCCTTACATATGTTTGTTTTTTTTCTCTAAGTGAGGACTTTAATGAACTGAACATTATTCGTGACATCAAAACCAAGCATAATATATATGAAATTATCATTTTAGGTCAAAAGAAAATCCAAGAGGAAGGGGGTGATGGCTGGGTACCCTGCGCCGCGGGCTCAGAACTTGAGTGGAATGACCGGCCAGTACTTGGGCTGCTTCCTGTCACCGTGGGCTCAGAACTTGAGCGGAATGACCGGCCAGTACTTGGGCTGCTTCCTGTCACCGTGCTTGTCGAAGCTCAGCTGCACGGCGGCCTCCATGGCCTGGATCTTCGCGGCACTGTCCCCATACAAGCGCTTCATCTCGGCCTTGCGCCGCTCGCCAGGCCTCTGGGACGGGGGCTCCCCCGAGCGGCGGGTGCTGTAGTACAGGCCGTGGTCGGCGTTCACGGAGCCGTCCAGGCGCTGGGCGTCCAGCTGCTGCTGCCGCCGGCGCTCTTCCCTGTGCCTCTCGGTCTCGGCGAAGTACTGGCGCGGCCCCTCGGTGATCTCCATGTTGCTCAGGTCGCACTCCACGCCCCCATCTGACTCGGACTCCGCCTCCTCCGTGGCGGGCCAAGCTCGGCGTTGTCTTGGGCGGGCTGGTGGATGCTGCCCAGACCTTCTGGAATGTACAGAACCGCAGTGCGAGTCCGTGGAAGCCGGGAGATGGTCACGAGAGGGCCGAGGAGATTTGGCCTTGTTAGTGTAAGAGCTTTGGGGAAGAGCTGCAGGAGGGAAGGACCACGGGCAACTGAAATACGATTCCACGGCCTTCCTGTGGGCACCATGGTGGCTTCGCATCCAGGCCATCGCCTGATGATAGTGTCGCCTGTATCTTGCATATACTGGATGAAAAGACCAAGGCTCAGTAGCTTTCCGGGATGCCACCTCTGCTGCCATCTCTGATTGTGGACGTCCAAATGGGCACTGAAACTCTTTGGGAGTGTCTCCTACTCTTGCGGCACACGTCTTCATGGACTGAACAGCAGCTTTCCTCCTAATGGGATGGCGGAGCTCGTGGGCTCGTTGCTCGCGGATCTCGGGCGGTGGGCGAGCAGGGGCCTAGTTCCCGTGAGGAGACAGAAGGGGCGCGGGAGGGAGGCGCTGTTGCCCGGGAGACCAGACCTTACATATGTTTTTCTGTCACCATGGCTTAAACGGTCCAGTGTGCTGCCCATGTCCATATGGCCAGACTTCTCCAAGGCAAACCCAGCTACAAAGCTTTTTTAAACTCCTCAAAACTGCGGGGCTCCTGGGTGGCTCAGTCGGTTAAGCCTCTGCCTTCCGCTCAGGTCATGATCCCAGGGTCCTGGGATCGAGCCCCATGTCGAGCCCCATGTCGAGCCCCATGTCGAGCCCCATGTCGGGCTCCCCGCTCAGCGGGGAGCCCTGCTTCTCCCTCTCCACTCCCCCACCCCGCATGTGCTCGCTCTCTCTCCTGCTCACTCTCTCTCTCTCTCTCAAATAAATAAATAAAATCTTAAAAAGAAAAGAGGGTCCCTATTGCCCCATAGAGGCACCAACATTTGCTATACCAGACTCATATTTGCTAATTTGATGGATGTAAAATGTTATCTCATTGTTACTTTAATTGGCAGTTTTTGTTTCTTCTTTGCGGAGTTGTCTTTTGTACTATTTTCACTTTTTCTGTTGAGTTTATTGTCTTTTTCATATTGATTTGAGGAGATTCTCCATAAATTCTAGATAGTAATTCTTAGTTATATGCCTACATATGATGTCTCCTATAACATGCCTTTTGTTATTACTTTAATTTTTGTAATAGCAATATATTCACCTGTATTTCAAAAGGCACACAAAGATAACCAGGGTTCTTTCAAAAGTTAAATACAGAATTACCATATGACTGACCAAACTCCAGCCAAGTTCCTCTAAACCCTTTCCATCTAGCCCTATAAAGACTTAAATACCAGCATCGTTTCTAACAGCTCAAGGCCACATCTGAGGATGACCCTTGCCCTGCTTAAAGTGCCTGCCTGAGAAAACTCAAGGCTGCCAAAGAACTTACTGTTTGTTCCAGCCAATGCCTGAAGGTATGCCCCTGCCTCCCAGCCTCTGTGGGAGGGTAGGAGCCTAACTTGGATAAGCACCAGTTAATAAACCCAAATGGATGTCACGTGGACCAACCACCCCGCTTCCTGCTTTTTGTAATTCTTCACTTCCACTCTACAAAGTCGCCACTCATCCCTCCTCCCTGTTCTCTCATTCTCCCTTTTAAATGCCCAGTTACCTCTGTCCAAATCAGAATTAGTTTCATTCATGCTGGCCTCTTTTCCTTACTGCAACAGTATCCTACTGACTAGACTTTGTCCTTACCACTTTAAGTAGGGTCCAGTTTTGTGTATGCAACAGCAATTTTACCTGAGAAATAAAAGCATATGTCCACACAGAAAATTGTACAAGAATGTTTATAAGCAGCACTATAATAGTCAAAAGGTAGAAACAGCCCAAGTGTCCATCAACTGATGAATGGATAAACAATTTACGATATATACATAGAATGGAATAGTAAGGATTCAGCCATAAAAAGGAATGTAGTGGGCGCCTGGGTGGCTCAGTCGGTGAGCGTCTGCCTTCGGCTCAGGTCATGATCCTGGGGTCCTGGGATCGAGTCCCACATCGGGCTCCTTGCCCAGCACAGAGCCTGCCTCTCCCTCTGCCTGCCTGCCCCCCCCCCTGCTAAAAAAAAAAAAAAAAAAAAAAGGAATGTAGTACTGATACATGTTACTTTGATGAACCCCGAAAACATTATGCTAAATGTAAGAAGCCAGACACAAAAGATCACATATTGTGTGATTCCTTTTTTTTTTTTAAGATTTATTTATTTATCTTAGAGAGAGAGAGAGCATGAGCAGGGGGAGGAGCAGAGGGAGAGGGAGAAGGGAAGCTGACTCCCCAGTGAGCAGGGATCCCAATGCTGGACAATCTCAAGACCCTGAGATCATGACCTGAGCCAAAACCAAGAGTGGGAGGCTTAACCAACTGAGCCATCCAGGTGCCCCTGTATGGTTCCTTTTTTTTTTTTTTTTTTTTTAAAGATTTTATGTATTTATTTGGGAGAGAGAGAGAGCGTGTGCATGAGCAGGGGGGAGGCAGAGGGAGAGGGACAAGCAGACGACACCCGCTGAGATCATGACCCTGAGATCATGACCTGAGCCAAAGTCAGACCCTCAACCAGTTGAGCCACCCAGGGGCCTATCTGTGATTCCTTTTCATAAGATATATACAGTCTATAGGCAAATAGGCAAATCCACAGAGATAGAAACCAGATTAGAGGTTACCAGGGGATGAAGTCAGGGGGAATGTGGAGTGATTACTTAATGGATATGGAGTGGTTTTATGGGGTGATGAAAAAGCTTTGGAAACTAGAGAAAGGTGGTGGTTACATAACATTGTGAATATGCTAAATACCTCTGAACTGTACATTTTAAAATGGTTAACTGTATGCTATGTGAATTTTACCTTTAAAAAAAAAGGTAACCATGGGGCGCCTGGGTGGCTCAGTTGGTTAAGCGTCTGCCTTCAGCTCAGGTCATGATCCCAGAGTCCTGGGATCGAGCCCTTTCCCTGCTCAGCGGGGAACCTGCTTCTCCCTCTCTCCGTGCTGCTCCCCCTGCTTGTGCTCTCTAGTGCTCTCTGTCAAATAAATAAATAAAATCTTAAAAATAATTTTTTAAATTTTTAAAAAGTTAACCAATAAAAAGTCTCCCTCATAATCCTATTGTTTGGCTACTCTGTTATCCCTTCTCAGGGGCAATAAATGCTTTGTTGTTAACTTATAATGACTTATTTATTTTTATTTTATTTTATTTTATTATTTTATTTTATTTTATTATTTTATTTTATTTTATTATTTAATTTTATATTTGACAGAGACAGAGAGCACAACAGGGGGAGCAGCAGGCAGAGGGAGAAGCAGACTCACCCCAAGCAGGGAGCCTGATGCGGGGCTCGATCCCAGGACCCCAGGATCATGACCTGAGCCGAAGGCAGATGCTTAACGACTGAGCCACCCAGCCGCCCTATTTATTTATTTATTTTTTAAAATATTTTATTTATTTATTTATTTTTAAAGATTTTATTTTTATTTTGCAGAGAGAGAGACACAGCGAGAGAGGGAACACAAACAGGGGGAGTGGGAGAGGGAGAAGCAGGCTTCCCGCGGAGCAGGGAGCCCAACGCGGGGCTCGATCCCAGGACCCTGGGATCATGACCTGAGCCGAAGGCAGACGCTTAACAACTGAGCCACCTAGGCGCCCCAAAAGATTTAATTTTAAGTAATCTCTACACCCAACATGAAGCTCGAACTTATGACCCCCAAATCAGGAGTTGCATGCTCTTCCGATTGAGCCAGCCAGGTGCCCCAAAAGAGTTCAATTTTAACACAGACAAATTTATCAATCTTTTCCTTTTGGCTTGTGCTTTTCAGGTATTTTATTTCAGAAATTCTATTTTATCCCAATAATCTACTGTCCTATATTTTTCTCTGAAAGCTTAAAAGTTTTGCTTTTCACATTTAGGAATTTAATCCAGCTGGGCTTCCTTTTTCTGTATGGAATGAGGTAGAAATCTAGTTTTATTTTATTTTTCATATGGATAACCAATTGTCTCAGTGCAATTTATTGAATACTCAATTCTATCCACAGAATAAGGACAGCGTACTTGTGTCAGTATATATGCATGATTATCCGTATCTATGCGTAATTATCATCTTTAAGCTTTCTATTCTGCTCCACTGCTCTATGAGTTTATCCCTGTATCAATACCAGACTGTCTTAATTACTAAATAATTGCTGTAATTCTTGACATATGGTAAGACAAATCCTCAAAGTTATCTTAGTTGTTCTTGGCCCTTTATTCACCCATATAAATTTTAGAATCAGCTCGTGAAATCCAGAAAAACTGTTAGTAAGGATTTTTATTAGAATTGCATTAGATTTACAGATTAATCTGGGGACAGTTGACACCATTGTAACATTAAATCTTCTCATCCATGAACATGGTGTGTCTCTCTGTTTATTTAGGTCTTCTTTAGCACCTTTCAAGAAAATGCTATAGTTTTTCTCAGAAATTTCTTGAACATTTTTGTTCAATTTATTCCTAGTTATCTTAAAATTTTTATTGTAATTATAAAAGGGCTTTTATAAAATTATATTTTCTTACTACCTGCTGCTTATTTAAAGAAAACCAATTGTTTTGCTTATTAATCAATTCTAATAATGTGTTGGTTTTCTAGTAGACAATAAAATCCTTATAAACAATACAATAATTATTTATGGGTTCCCCCCCTTTTTTATTGTCAGGTTAGTAGTACACACACACACACACACACACAGCTTGGTTAGATTTATGAAAATCTTTTCCTTTTTAAAAAGATTTTATTTATTTGAGAGAGGTAGAGAGAGAGTGCGAGCAGGGGGAGGGACAGAGGGAGAAGGAGAAGGAGGCTCCCCACTGAGCAAGAAAGCTGCTGCGCTGGGCTCAATCCCAAGACCCTGGGATTGTGACCTGAGCCAAAGGCAGACACTTAACCGATTGAGCCACCCAGGCACCCTGATTTGTGAAAATCTTGTTTAGGATTTTCCCGACTGTGTTTGTCACTGAGATTAGCCTATAGTTTTCCTGTCTTAGACTGTCTTTGTCTAATGTTGTTAACCAAGTTATATTAAGTATTATAAAATAGTTTGAAAATATACTCTTATATACTCTTTCTCTTCTCTGGAGAAGTGTATGTTGTTTTTGTTTTAATGTTGGTTATAATTCTGTATCCAAGTAACAGTTTCATGGGGCACTTTTTCTTTTTTTTTTTTTTTTAAGATTTTATTTATTTATTTGAGAGAGAGCACAAGCCAGGTGAGGGGCAGAGGGAGAAGTAGACTCCCCACCTAGCAGGGAGCCCAATGCAGGGCTCGATCCCAGGACTCTGGGATCATGACCTGAGCCAAAGGCAGATGCTTCACTGACTGAGCCACCCAGGCACCTCTGGAGCATTTTTTCTACCATAAGAAAGAATTTATACCAAACAGTGAACCCCTCAGCCCCCAACTCTTTAATTTTTTTTTAAGTAAGCTCTATGCCCAAGGTGGGGCTTATGCTCATGACCTGGAGATCCAGAGTTACATGCTCTACTGACTGAGTGAGCCAGGTGCCCCTAATTTTAAAAAATGTTTTTTAAGGCCCCCCACTTTTTTACTGGGTTGATTTCCACTCATCCTTCAGTTCTCATCCTTAGGAAGCTCTTTACTGCATCACCCTAGATTAGCTGTCCCTGTTCCATACTTCTCATAGCACATTTTATTTCCTCTATCATAACTTACTTCATATTTCATTGTAATGTCTTAATAAATGTTAATATTTTCAGCTGCATGAAGGCAGGGACCTAATTTTTTGTTAACCACTACTCCAGTTTTTTTTTTTTAAGATTTTATTTATTTATCTGACAGAGATAGCGAGAGAGGGAACACAAGCAGGGGGAGTGGGAGAGGGAGAAGCAGGCTTCCCGCAGAGCAGGGAGCCTGATGTGGGGCTCAATCCCAGGACCCTGGGATCATGACCTGAGCTGAAGGCCGACGCTTAATGGCTGAGCCACCCAGGTGCCCCACTACTCCAGTTGTTAGCACACTGATGGCACAAAGTTGGCCATCAATATTTGTTGACTAGTTACGTGAATGAATAAAAGAAATAGCCTCAAAATGGGACATGAATCAAGTTATCCTTAGATATGGGTAAATTTGAGCTCCCTATGAAGGCCTTCTGCTTCAGAGCAAGTAAAAGATAAGAACTAAGAAAGACCCCACAGCCCCAGCTGTGGAAGTAGAGGTCTGTGGGTGGAGGCGGATGACCCATCCTGGACCCTCTGTGCAGAAGCCCAGTATAAAAAGATAGTGATAGCACAGACGTGTCAGCACCAGGGACCCCAGCATCACTGGAGGTCTGTTAAAACCCTGGGCATTCGGGGCGCCTGCGTGGCTCAGTTGGTTAAGCGTCTGCCTTCGACTCGGGTCATGATCTTGGGGTCCTGGGATTGAGTCCCACATTGGGCTCCTTGTTCAGCAGGAGCCTGCTTCTCCCTCTGTCTGCTGCTCCCCCTGCTTATACTCTCTCTCTCTCTGTCTGATGAATAAAAAACAAACAAACAAACAAATAAAAAGACAACCCTGGGCATTCATCATGCCACTTGAGGGCCAAGTGCTATGTAGGGTCATGGGGAGATACTCTCACAGACAAGACACTGGGGATTGGACAGGGGTAGATTTCTCTTAATAGGAGAAGGAGTCCTTCAAAATATCAGTTTAAATTTATATATATATATTTCACTGTGTGACAAAATTGCATCCAAACCTGAGAAATTAGATTACACTTTCAAAATTCCCAAATCCTCTCAAGGCAGAGATGGCTCACTCTCTTCTGTGGGGAGGTAGGGAAACCTCACTCACCATGTCCTCACCCATCTGACTCATGCTCAGTGACTATCATGTTTATTCTGCATCTATATGTCAGTACTAGGAAGTGCCTTGGACAGAGGTATGAGAAATCTACTTACTGGAAAGACATGATATCCTGGGTATCCAGGCTGATCTGTCTCATGTGACTTTGACTAGCTTAGTTAGCCCTTTGAGCTTCAGTTAGTCTAAATACACTGACCAACAGACCTCTAGACTTGCAGTGAGAATCATCAGGCTCTGATCCTAGATTGTGGTTTGTTCATTCATTCAGTAAACCTGCCTGAACACCTCCTGTGTGGGATATAATTGTTCGGTCAGTCCCTGGTATCTACCTAGACAGCTCTTTCCGTGTGACCCAGAAATCTTGATCTATAGAATAGATTTGAAGATTGATGGTTTAGGCCTGCTATTTACCAAATTTCCTTTTCATCCTTTCAAAGAAGAACAGGGGGGTGAAGGGAGCAGGTTGTTTTAAGTGTGTAGGTTGATTAAGTCGTTGTGTGGGGTCACCATCACATAACATCTCTCCCTGCATAAAACCCAGGGAAACCCCAGGACTAGCCCTCCATCTGAGTAGCCTCTGATGCCTGGTCCTGACTCTTCTCTGAGTTGTATGGCCACAGGGCCAGACCAAAGCCATGTTCGTATTTTTTTTTTTTAAAGATTTTATTTATTTATTTGACAGAGAGAGACACAGCGAGAGAGGGAACACAGCAGGGGGAGTGGTACAGGGAAAAGCAGGCTTCCTGCCGAGCAGGGAGCCCGATGTGGGGCTTGATCCCAGGACTCTGGGATCATGACCTGAGCCGAAGGCAGATGCTTAATGACTGAGCCACCCAGGCGCCCCCCATGTTCGTATTTTTTACTGCTACGCCCAGACTTTCTCCTTTTTCACCATGGAGGCATTTAACTGCATTATCCTTTGAATCAGCTGACATGTATGTTAGAGACTTCAGACTCACACAAGACTTGGAAGACAAGGTATCATAGTAAAGTAAAAGCATGTGCTTTGTAGACAAAGCTTGGGTTCAAATCCAACCTCCAGCACTTACTTCTCTAGGCCTCATGGAGAAATAGGACTAATAAGAGTCCAGTATCAGTTTGGATGCACTCAGCTGCAATAAACAGAAAATTCAGCTAACAATAAAGACATTAAATTGTTTCATATTACAAAAAGGTCTAGAGGTAGGTGTCTGCTAAAGACCTTCAACTATATCATCCAAGACCTAGGCTTTCCTCATCCTCCATCATGCTTCATATGCTGGCTTTTTGGGTCCTCTGTGATGCTCCACTGATACTCTTCGCACAAGGGAAACTTTGCTCCTAAACTGCCTAAATTAATTTGGGAATATTGCTGTTTGGGGAGGGCGTGAGGAATGGGCAGGGGACAATGGTCCTGTGGTGGTTTAGATTGTTATTCCCCATTCTTTGCTTCCTCTTTATTTAAGTATACACTCATGCCCTTTGCTATGTGACTTTCTTGGGCCAATAGAATGTCATAAGACATGATAAAAGCCGATACTTTAAACGTGCTTTTGTGTTGGGATGCCTGGGTGGCTAAGTTAGTTAAGAGTCTGCCTTCGGGGTGCCTGGGTGGCTCAGTTGGTTAAGCAACTGCCTTCGGCTCAGGTCATGATCCTGGAGTCCCGGGATCAAGTCCCACATCAGGCTCCCTGCTGAGCAGGGAGTCTGCTTCTCCCTCTGACCCTCTTCCCTCTCGTGCTCTCTATCTCTCATTCTCTCTCTCTCAAATAAATAAAGGAAAATCTTAAAAAAAAAAAAGAGTCTGCCTTCGGCTCAGGTCATGATCTCAGGGTCCTGGAATCGAGTCCCGCATCAGGCTCCTTGCTCAGTGGGGAGCCTGCTTCTCCCTCTGCCTGCCCCTCCCCCTGCTTGTGCTCTCTCTCCCTCTCTGATAAATAAATAAACAAAATCTTTTTTAAAAATGTGCTTTTGTGATTTGACTTGGCCTCTTACACCCCTGTGATGTGTCAAGAGAAAAGCAAATTCCAGATATCCACTGCCCCTTCAGCTTGGGCCCCAGATTAAATAACTGAACATAACCAGGAGCTTGAAGTTCTACCACTTCCTGTTAAGCCCAGCTTGGATAAGCCAAACCATAGTCAATTTCTACTACCAAAAGCATGAAAACAGATCGTTTCTGTTGTAAACCATTGAGATTTTGGAGCTGTTTGTTGCACAGCAAAAACTGACTACTGCAGGCCATTCTGAGGACTCCACCAATGTCTAAGCCCTTTAAAAGAATCAATGATCTTACCCCACAATTCAGAGATGTGGAGAAATAGTTTATTTGTAAGTAATGTGGTTTTTCTTACAACCTTCATCTACTGGGTAGCATTAAAAGCTGGAGTTGTTTCAGTGCAATACCATAGAATAAACAGGCTGTTCAGATACTTTTTAGTCTCTATAGGTAAAAATGCTCAGAGTCTCAGATCTCTCACAGGCCTTCCCTCCTCTCAGGCTTCTTGCCAAGTAGCTGTTGGGGGTGCATGGAGAGAGAGATGAAGCTTAAGTGATATCCTCAGGATGGGTATAAGAGAAGAACTGGGATCCTTGTGCTCTCAGTGCGCCCTTTGGTTTCTCTGGTTTATGGGCCATGGTCATGTTCACCCTACTGGCCTTTGGCTAAAGTCACATCTCTCTTGTTTAGGTCTGATCTCACTGGTACTCTCTAGCTGACTCAACCTCCCATAGCTCTGCAAAGCCCAGGGGACCCCTTGAATTTCTACTATGTCCCTCATCCAGCCCCTGACCCAAACTGTCCAAACTACATGCTTCCAATTCCCCTTTGCCAACTTCCTGCCACACCATGGCCCCATGACAGGCCCATGGCTCTCAACTGAATACTCATCACTGGGGAAGGACTGGAAGTACAAACTAGACCCTATCTCTCTGACAGTTCACCCTGCTTTGCCCACTTATCAAATTGGGCACCAGTTTGTGCCAACTTCAATGATTTCTTCTATTTGCTGGATATTTCTGAAGCCATTTCCCCAATTCCAAGTTAAACCTCTTTGATTCTTATCTCACTCTCACCTCCCAGCTATCTTCTTCAATGTCCAAGACAGGAAATGGCAGGCTTCTCTTTTTTCCTTTCATATATCCTTGGCTTCCTGACTCTAGTTGTCACTTCGGAAGACAGAAGTTCCTTTTGGAAACAATCCTTTGATATAGGTGTGGTCATCATCATCTTGGGTAGACGAGGAAATCAAAGACAATAGACTAAATTAGCCCCTCCTTTGGTAGAAATTTGAATCTAGGTTTGGATCTTGATCTTAAATAAGAACTAAGTGAATATAGAAAATTATTTGTCTCTCACAGAGTCTAGTTTTCAAGCCTATTGTCTTGCTGAAAAATCCTATTTTGAATTTCAATGCATATTAGCTTTTTCTTTTCTTTTCTTCTTTAAGAGGCAGGGAGGGTCAGAGGGAGAGGGAGAAAGAATCTGACGCAGACTCCACACTGAGCGCAGAGCCTGATGCAGGGCTCAATCCCATGACCATGAGATCATGACCTGGGCCCAAACCAAGAGTCGGACACTTAACAAACTGAGCCACCCAGGCGCCCCTCTTTTCTTTTCTTTTAAAAAAAGATGTATTTGTTTATCTTAGAGAGATAGAGCAAGGGAAGAGGCAGAGTCCCTGATGAGCACAGAGCCCAAGACGCATGGGGTTCGATCCCAAAACCTTGAGATCATGACCTGAGCTGAAATCAAGAGTTGGATGCTTAACCGACTGAGCCACACAGATGCCCCTCTTCTCCTCTCTCGGTATTCCTGCTGAAACAATCTGAACCTCCTCACAAGCAGATTGATGCCATAACCAAATAAGGAGGAGGTCATTTCATTGCTAAGGGCAAAGAGAAAAACACATTAATAGTTTCTAAGGATTGAAGCCAACAGTGAAACTCATGCCAGTTCCCTGCTCTACTTGACTTCCCTACTCTGAAGTCCAGTGAAGTTTGTCCAGCTCTTTGAGTGTGGACATGAACACATGTGTCAGTGTGTGTGTTTGCTTATGTGTGACAATGTTGAGAAAAATCAACTCTCCAATTATTCTTTCTTTTTTTTTAAGATTTTATTTATTTATTTGAGAGCGAGCGAGAGAGAGAGCACACAAGCAGGGAGGAGGGGCAGAAGGAGAGGGAGAAGCAGACTCCCTGCTGAGCAGGGAGCCGGACACAGAGCTTGATCCCAAGACCCTAAGATCATGACCTGAGCCAAAGGCAGACACTTAACAGACTGTGCCACCCAGGTGCCCCTCCAATTATTCTTTCAAAACTGTTCTTATGCCAGAAGTCTGGCTTTTAAAACCCCAAAGCAAAAAATTTGACTCATTTATAATTGGTATTAACTATTATCATTCCTTTCTTGAGATAAAACCAGAACCCTTGTCTTCTGTGTTGAGAATAGGGACAGGGGTTACAGGAAAGATAGGATAATTGGTTATATTTTGAAGATCTTTTATCTCTAGGATCTAAGTCAATGGCAACAGAAAGAAGAGAAGGCAGTAATGGTGACCCAACCAAACTGCCACTGAGCTGTCTAGCCCTCTGGTTCCTCTTTCAACTTCCTTGAGCCATAATCCTGGATCCAATAACCTCTGAATGCAGCAAAATGAAGTCAAGATATTTTTGAGTCTTAACCATATGCCCAGCAGTATGTTATGTACTTTCATACACATTACCTCATTTTATTCTCAAAGCAATCCTTCAAGGTAGATATTAGCATTCTCACTTTTTAATGATGAGGGAACAGACTGAAAGAAGTTGAATAACTTCTCCAAAGCCTCACAGCTAAAACATGAAAGAGGTGGGATTCAAACCCTATCCCCTGTGATTTCTAACCTCATCATTCTTTCCTTATATTAAGGTACCTCTTGAGAGAATGTGCCAGTACCACATGGGGAGGATTCTATAAAGATGAGCATTTTCTTTCTTGTAAGAGTTTATTTTTAAAACAAGTATGAAAGTGAGTTTACTTAACCTGGCTTTAAACTAAAGGCATCAGACTGAAGCCACTGTTAAAAAAATATCACAAGTGGAGAGGAACCAATGTATTAGAGGGAGCTCATACTGGGATGTGTCAAAAAGCTACCCAATCTGGCAGTAATGTTTGGCATATTTCCCACTCTTGTTAGGCTTTTGAAGCCTAACAGTAAGTAAAGAAAACAATGCCTAGGTTCATATTTTTTTAGAGATTTTAAAAAATTCTAAAATGCATATTTTCTACCAGACCAGTCTATGCTTTTAGCTGCCCTGCATGTTTAGCTCTTTTTGAACACAGTCTAAATGTCATCAGACCTCCTTGGTGGGTAGAGGAAGTCCCTCAAACATCAAGAACCCAGAGTTCTTCTGGTTCAGTTTGGTCATCTATTGATGCATAATAAACTGCACCAAAACTTGGTGTCTTAAAATAGTAATTGTTTTATTGTTTCTTACAGTGCAGTGGGTCAGGAATTCTGGCAGGTCATAGCTTGTTTCTGATTCATGTGATGTCTGCTGGGACTGGAATGTCCATGAGGGCTTCTTCACTCACATGCCTTGAGCCTCAGCCTGGAGGGCTCAAGTGGCCAGGGGATGCAATTGCTCAACTGGGGTCATACATCTGAGGCCTCAATTCTCATTGTTCCTGGCTTCCTCAGTTTTTTATTGTGAAATCTCAGGGTCCCTCCCTCTCTGTGCAGCCTTTCCACACAGTCACTCCAGCATAGTAGATAGACTTCTTACCTAGAGACTCAAACTACCAAGGTTTCTTTACGCTTAGGCTCAGAACTGGGTCATAGTCACATCCACTGTAACTTATTGGTTACATCATGTGACAGGGCCAGCACAGGTTCAAGGAGAGGGGACCACACAATGTTGTGAATATGGGGAGGCATCCTTTAGGGGTCACCAATGCAGCAGACCACCATAGGTCTTGACCTACGTCAGCCAGTCTGGCAGAAATTTCCCTCCCTTGGTGTTTTTAGATGAGCCCACAAGAGGCATTATGTGTGTGTGTAAACATCAGCTGTAGCCACCATGAAGTATCTGCCATGTTCCTCCTCTCCTTTCTGGTTCAATGCTCATAGTTTCAAAGCTGCTAAGGAAGCTTTGCTGTTAATACGACTGATACCCTACAGAAAATGCCATCAACCAATCCTCAGAATACCATATTAATGCTGGGGTGTGTGACAAACTGGGACAATAAGCCCTACAGTAGTAGGACTTGTGTCTGGAGTCCTTGACATCTCTCAGGAAACAGCTCCTTCTGCTGATGAGCTGGGACCTACGAACCACTGGCACTCAAACTTGTATTGGGGCTTGGGGTGATGGCGAGCAGACATCACATTATCCCTTTCTCTTTCTCATAGATACCAAGCAAAAGTTCAGTCAGTGCTCTCAAGCTTCTAAAGCAATAAAGAAAGACAGTAGAATAGGAAGACATCTTCACCAGCCAGACAAGATGCCGTTACTCACATAACTTTGTGATAATCTGAGAAGTTACTGAAGTGGAGTTCTCCCAGTCAGTTGGAGGTAAAATGTCACAAATGTCTGTAATAAAATAGTAGGTTATAAAAGGACACAGAAAGAATTCTGCTAAGGAATTCTTTTTTTTTTTTTTAAAGATTTTATTTATTTGAGAGAGAGAATGAGAGACAGCACAAGAGGGAAGAGGGTCAGAGGGAGAAGCAGACCCCCTGCTGAGCAGGGAGCCCGATGCGGGACTCGATCCCGGGACTCCAGGAACATGACCTGAGCCGAAGGCAGTCGCTTAACCAACTGAGCCACCCAGGCACCCTAAGGAATTCTTTTTAATGATCAAAATCACACAGCAAAGAGAATAGAAAAGGAGACAACAGCAACAAAATGTTGGAAACTGGAAAGCTGAAAAGCAAGTGGTAACTAATTTAGCAGACCAGAGAGAGCTGGGGAAAGCAGAGCAGCAACCAAATTTACATCACAGCAGCTGCAAAAGGAATCAGTGACACAGTCACCTATGGAGGTGAGTATGGGGCCACTTAAGAAGCAGCTGAACCCCAATACCTCTCCTCTGAGAACAGGTATGTGACTTCCCCTCCCAAACTAGTAGAAGTCTAAGAATTTATATCCTAGAAGTTACCAAGTAGAGAGTCTCTAGACTAGAGGGCACCAGACAGCAAGGGTGTCATCCTAAAATAGGAGAATGTGAAAGTTTAGAGTTTTCCACTGAAAGTTGAGATTCACAGCCTTTTCCCCCACTTAGGTCACAGAACTCTGGCAGCCAGACTGGAACCCTCCAGACAAGAGATTGTCTAAAAAATATGACAAGGACAAAAGAAAAGACCTAAAAATGCAGATGGGTGTATCCAAGAATAGCCCAGGTAGGTCACTACTCCCACCCGTATCCCCTGGGCAGTTCTACTTCAGTGTACTTCTGCTGACTTCCAAGTGCCAGCGTCTGAGTCTCCTTGCCTGTGGTCTCTCTCCAAAGCCAGGGAAAGCTACTCTGCTTAGGAATATGGCAGGCCAGAAGTGTTAGGGAATTAATAACCTCCCCACCGGGAGTGGCTCTCAGTCAATGACTGTCAGGATTTATTGTATGAATACCCTATTTCCCTCACCCTTGCTTGCAATAATTCTGAGGTGTGTGTTTTACACCATTTTCTCAGAATTTCTCCATAGGATTAAGCCATAGTCATTCTCAGTTATAGCTAGCATTGTGGCAGCCTTCTCTTCTCTGTCTTAATTCCTTGCTCCCTACTTGTGTTTCCACTGAGTACTTCCATTAGAATACATGTCTCAGGGTCTCTTTTGAGAGAACCCAAACTAATACAATCACATCAAAATTGAAAATGCCCGTGCAAATTGAATAGAACTTCTAGTCAGCTTTGTAGTGCCCCCTTCTAAATATAAAGTCAAGGATGACCAGAAATTTAAGAAAAAATTCTGTCTTGAAATATGGAGATCAAACAAAACAAAAATAAAATAACGTGGAGGAAACAAAGACTAAAAAGGGGGAAAAAAACTTACCAAAAAATCTATTATTAATATCTTCAAGAGAATTAAGAAATTAGATTCATGAAATAAGAACAGAAGATTATAAAAAATAGCATTCAGAGAACAAAACAAAGCTCTTGAAAATAAAAAAAAAAGGGATAGCGGAAATGAAAAACATAATATGGAAGATAGACAAAAAGAAGATAGGGCACCTGAGTGGCTCAGTCATTGGGCATCTGCCTTCGGCCTGGGTCGTGATCCCAGGGTCCTGGGATCAAGTCCCACATCGGGCTTCTTCCTCGGCGGGAAGCCTGCTTCTCCCTCTCCCTCTCTTGCTGCTTGTGTTCCTGCTCTCGCTATCTCTGTCTCTGTCAGATAAATAAATAAAATCTTAAAAAAAAAAGAAGATTAAAAAAAAGAAAAAGAAGATATGAAAGATAAAGTCAATGACATCCCCCAGAAAGTAGAATAAAAAGAAAACAAAATGAAAAATGAGAGAAAAAGTATAAAAAATTAGGCAGTCCAAGAGGTCTAATATATGATTTGGGGAATTGTATAAAGACAGAATAGAGAGAACACTTGGAAGGATATCATCAAAGAAATAATTTAAGAAAATCTCCCAGAACTGATGGACATGGGTTTCTAGAGTGAAGGTGCCTGGCATTTTTTTTTTTTTTTAAGATTTTATTTATTTGACAGAGAGAGACACAGTGAGAGAGGGAACACAAGCAGGGGGAGTGGCAGAGGGAGAAGCAGGCTTCCCGCCGAGCAGGGAACCCGATGCGGGGCTCGATCCCAGGACCCTGGGACCATGACCTGAACTGAAGGCAGACGCTTAACGACTGAGCCACCCAGGCGCCCCGGTGCCTGGCATTTTAAAGGAAAATATGCCAGTTCCAGAGCTACATCATTTTAAAATTTCACCAGTGAGGACAAAGGGGAGATCTTAAAAACTTCTAGAGAAGATAAAACAGGTTTTATACAAAGGATCAAGTTCCAGAATGTTGTCCACTGGAAGCTAAAACACAGTGAAGCCATGCCTTCAAATTTCTTTTTTTTTTTTTAAGATTTTATTTATTTATTTGAGAGAGAGTGCGAGAGAGAATGAGCAGGGTGAGAGGCAGAGGGAGAAGCAGACTCTCCACCGAGCAGGGAGCCCAATGCAGGGCTCGGTCCCAGGACCCAGAGAGATCATGACCTGAGCTGAAGGCAGACACTTAACCAACTGAGCCACCCAGGCACCCCAGGAGATCTCATTCTTTTTTTTTTTTAATTTTTTTTTATTCTTATGTTAATCCCCATACATTACATCATTAGTTTTAGATGAAGTGTTCCATGATTCATTGTTTGTGCATAACACCCAGTGCTCCATGCAGAATGTGCCCTCCTCAATACCCACCACCAGGCTAACCCATCCTCCCACCCACCTCCCCTCTAGAACCCTGTTTGTTTTTCAGAGTCCATCGTCCCAGGAGATCTCATTCTTAAGAACTAGAAACTTTAGGGGCTCCTGGATGGCTCAGTCAGTAGAGCATGCAACTACTGATCTCGAGAATCATGATTTTGAACCCCACGTTGAAGGTAGAGTTTAGTTAAAAACAACAACAACAACCAACAAAACAACTGGAAATTTTAGCACTTGCCTTCCTGTCTGGCCTACACCGATAATCCTGATGTTACTTTTGCATATGGCCTGGACTCCTTTGCTACTTTATTCTTTTCCAGTATTCTTGGCAAAGCTCTAACTCTGCCAGCTCTGCCACTTACTCATGTGGCTGGTCATATCCAGGGGGAATTAAAACCACGCAACCATGCTGGCTGATCTCACTTTGAATTTATTGTAAGCCTCAAGTAGACCTCAGTGCTGTCTGACAATCATACTGCCCTTCGCCCTAGAGTGTTCGACACCCAAGGAGTACACAGAGACCTTACAAGGGTCTGAGGGCATGACCAGTTATGAAGGTACCCATTTTTGCATTCTCTATTGCCATATGTCCTTTTCCCTAAAACTGGTTTGCCTGAGAACTTTTCTGCAGATTCTCTTTTCCCTCCTCCTCTTTTACCATTGCATATATGCCATTCTCTCAAGGTGAGGAAATGTGAAAATATCTGGGTTGTCAAACAGAAGTACAATTTGGAATATTTGGAATATTGTTTTTGAAAGAAAATGACTTTAATGATTGAGTAATGAATCCTTTAGCAAGTCAGGTGGTTTCCAGTTCTTTGCTTTCAACAAAATTAAAAGAGAATATAATTGAGTTGTCAGCTTGAATATCATTAAAAATATTTTTAATGATGGCTCATTATGTGATTTTTGACATATAATTCAGAAGGGGTTCAAAGAAGTGAGTGTTACTGCTATAATAAAAGTATTTCCCTTCCCTTTTACTTATTTATGTGAACAAGGACTCTCAGCCCTTACTCTGATGAAAAAGAAAAAATAGAAAAAGAATTGATAATTAATGCTGCCTCATTCCAGCAACATGATTTAATGACACATGAACTAGTTGAAAACTCATTTTAGAGATGCATTTTGGATAACATTTTATATTAATACTTATTAATTATCAAATTTTATGATACACTTATGTGATTTTCATCTGTTTGTGCTACTGCTAATGGTTCAACCCAGAAGAAAAATTGAAACATTTAGAATGTTATGGTTAAAAAAAAATAGAAGGAACTAATTTTTAAAAATATATTTTGTTGCAGAGAAATATAGGGAGATCATTACAAGACTTTCAGATATCACATTTATTAAATTAAGATAAAATTCTGTGGTGGAAGTGAATGAAATAGGAATAAAATCTCCACTGCAGAAGAAGAGTTTATTCATAACTTTTTTTAAAACATGTTTTCTAAGTAGGTTCCATGCCCAAAGTGGGACTTGAACTCATGACCCTGAAATCAAGAGCCACACGTTCTATCCACTGAGCCAGCCAGGCACCCCTATTCATATCTCTTTTAAAAGGCAGATATTGGGGCACCTGCATGACTCAGTCGGTTAAGCATCTGCCTTTGGCTCAGGTCATGATCCTAGGATCCTGGGATTGAGCCCCTCATTAGACTCCCTGCTCAGCAGGGGAGTCTGCTTCTCCCTCTACCCTTCCCCTCTGCTTGTGATCTCTCTCTCTGTCTCTCTCCCTCGAATAAATAAATAAATTCTTTAAAAAAATAAATAAAAGGTGGATGTTGAATATCAAATAATGATGGCATTTTAATTCTATTGGATACATTAAAAGAATAATATGAACAGTTTTACTTTATTTTTTTATTTTTTAATTTTTAAAAAAGATTTTATTTATTTATTTGAGAGAGAGAGAATGAGAGAGAGAGAACACATGAGAGGGGATAGGGTCAGAGGATGAAGCAGACTCCCTGCCGAGCAGGGAGCCCGATGCAGGACTCAATCCAGGGACTCCAGGATCATGACCTGAGCCGAAGGCAGTCGCTTAACCAACTGAGCCACCCAGGTGCCCCTGAACAGTTTTACTTTAAAATGTCAATATTTGGGACACTTGGGTGGCTCAGTCAGTTAAGCACCTGCCTTCGGCTCGGGTCATGATCCCAAGGTCCTGGGATCAAGTCCCGCATCAGGCTCCTTGCTCAGTGGGGAGCCTACCTCTCCCTCTGCCTGCCCGCTCCCCCTGCTTATGTTCTCTTTCTCTCTGACAAATAAATAAAATCTTTTCAAAAAATCTTTAAAATGTCAATATTTATAAGACATCAGAATTTTTATACTCTTTGTAGTTACTTAAACTCACAAGGGAAACAATTAGATATAAGGTAAAAAAAAATATGGAAAGGTCACATAGTTTTCCAAACTGTTTTAGGAAACATGCAAGCAAAAAATTTGAAGACTGATGGACTAATCCTAGCACCATTTTTATACCCACACAAGAAGGGACTCTGGTGTGAGCTCCACATTTAAGAGGTCCCCACATGTCATAATACAAAAGGAGTAAGTTTGGAAAAGTTATATGGATTTCTCTGTTATTAAGGATTTGACACTTGTTTCTGGCACAGTGTATTAGTTATCCATTACTGTATAAGAAATTACCCCAAAACTTAGCAGCCCAAAGCAGCACACATATTTATCTCATGATTTCTGGGGAGCAGAAATCTGGGAGAAGCTTAGCTAGATCCACTGCTTCAGGGTATCTCACAAAGCTGCAATCAAGGTGTTGCCAGTGGTCTCATCTGAAGGCTCATCTAGGGAAGGACCTGTTTCTAAGCTCACTCCAACAGTTGTTGGCAAGATTTAGTTCCTTAAAGGTTGTTGGACTCAGGCCATCAGTTTCTTATTGGCTGCTGTCCAGAGGCCACCCTCAGTTTTTTGCCATGTGGGCCTCTCCAACACGGCAGCTTGCTTCATCAAAACCAGCAAGAGTGCCAGCAAGATGAAAGTCATGTCTTTTATAACTCGATCTTAGAAGTGACATCCCAGGCTAAGTCCCAGGCTGCTCCAGCCACCCTCCTTTAGGGCTTGCAGCCTTGATGTCCTTCCCCCAGTATGCCCTGTTGTGGGCTTGGCTCCCGGGGCAGCCGACTTCTTTGCCCTTTGTGCCCATATTGAACCCCTTCCTGGGACTCTGGGGCATGTGTGCTGTTGCCTCTGTCCTCCCCTCTGCCTCAGAAAGCTCCAAAGCTCAGAATACGTCCCTGTTTGTGCAGCCAACTGTGAAACCTCAGGGCCCCCGCATGGATGGCAATGTTGGGGCCAAGCTAACCCACCCTCTGGACAAGCATGAAGTAAAGAAAGTCTTAGACAAGTTTTACAAGAGAAAAGAAATTCAGAAACTGGGTGTTGATTATGGACTCAACGCTAGTCTCTTCCACCAAGCTTTCATAAGCTTTAGAAATTATATCGTGCGGCCTCATTCCCTGGATGTGGATATTCACATTATTTTGAATGATACTTGCTTCAGTGCAGCTCCTGTGGATGATTTATTTCCATTTTTCTTGAGATGTGAGAAACAGGTATTTCCTGTGTTGGAATGTAAAGATGATCTAGGTAAGATCAGTGACTTAAGAATACCACCTAACTGGGGTGCCTGGGTGGCTCAGTCGTTAGGCATCTGCCTTCGGCTCAGGTCATGATCTCAGGGTCCTGGGATCGAGCCCCGCATCGGGATCCCTGCTCTGCGGGAGGTCTGCTTCTCCCTCTCCCACTTCCCCTGCTTGTGTTCCATCTCTCGCTGTGTCTCTCTCCATTAAAAAAAAAAAAAAAGAAAAGAATACCCCCTAACTGATACCAAGAAGTCAGAGCCATACAATGGAAGAGAATATTCCATTAAGGCCCACAAATGGTGGAAAGACTTACCATGAAATCCAGAAATACTTGCCAGCAAAATCTGAAGTATACTGTGGCCCTTCAAAATTACTGGCACATTGGGGTCCCTGGGTGGCTCGGTCAGTTAAGCATCTGACTTTTGATTTTGGCTGAAGTCATGATCTCAGGGCCCTGGGTCAGGCTCTGCCCTCAGCGGGGAGTCTGCTTGAGGATTCTCTCCCTCTCCCTCTGTCCCTCCACCCCCTCCCCACCTTGTGTGAGCTCTCTCTTTCTTTCTCTCTAAAATAAATAAATAAATCTTAAAAAATAAAATTACTGGCACATGTGATCTTCAAAAAGAGTAATACTGCTGTTGGTATATTACCAAATATTTGCTCTTTTTCTTGTTAATTTTGGGGGGCTGGGCAGAGTGAAGGTGGGAGGTGGGAAAGGACATATATTGTAATTTACCATTAATAAAAGACCATTGCAAAAAAAAAAAAAGTGCCATCCCATCACTTTTGCCATATTCAGTTCATTACAAGCAAGTCATTAGGTCTAGTCCACACTCAAAGAGGGGGATTACACAAAGGCATGAACATCAGGAGGTGGAGATCACTGGGAGCCATTTTAGAAGGCTGCCTACTATACACAGCATGACCATAAGCCTAAACATCTGTTAAAATTAACACTATTCAGGTTCCAAGGAAATGTGTTTCCATACCTCTTATCCTCTATCATTGACGCAAAAGTTGATGGTGACCAAATGCTGTGAAGATTTATGGGTTGTGCTGTTGCTGACTCTAAAGATGGACACTTGTTTAGAATGCAGGGAGAATTTAGCAGTGATAGTGATTAGGTAATAGAAAAGACAAATTAATGAACGTGTCAAATCTTCTCTCTCGGTCAGTATGAAAGCAATGTTTCTCACATAATGAGTTTTTTGCCATGTGGGCCTCTCCAACACGGCAGCTTGCTTCATCAAAACCAGCAAGAGTGCCAGCAAGATGAAAGTCATGTCTTTTATAACTCGATCTTAGAAGTGACATCCCAGGCTAAGTCCCAGGCTGCTCCAGCCACCCTCCTTTAGGGCTTGCAGCCTTGATGTCCTTCCCCCAGTATGCCCTGTTGTGGGCATACTGTGAATTTCCCAGTAGGGCCACAGTTGCACATGGTGGCTGAGGAACATTTTCCTGTACTAAACAATTCATATTACTCTTAGATTTGTATATATGTATATGTAGGTAGAACAAGCATGACAAATGAAGTTACACTGGCAACTAAACAGATAGCCAATACTTGAAGTACATATAATTTTATTTTTATAAAAATATTTAAGGGGTACCTGGGTGGCTCAGTGGGTTGAGTGGCTGCCTTTGGCTCTGGTCATGATCCCGGTGTTCTGGGATCGAGCTCCACATAGGGCTCCCTGCTCAGCGGGGAGTCTGCTTCTCCTTCCCCCTGCTCTTGTGCTCTCGCTTGCTCTCTCTCTCTCTCTCAAATAAATAAATAAAATCTTTAACAAATATTTAAGAAGACTTAATTACAATTTTAAAAAGTTAAATTTTAGGGGCGCCTGGGTGGCTCAGTTGGTTAAGCGACTGCCTTCGGCTCAGGTCATGATCCTGGAGTCCCTGGATCGAGTCCTGCATCGGGCTCCCTGCTTGGCAGGGAGTCTGCTTCTCCCTCTGACCCTCCCACCTCTCATGTACTCCCTCTCTCTCATTCTCTCTCTCTCAAAAATAAATAAAAATCTTTAAAAAAAAAAGTTAAAATTTAAAAACCTTCTTTCTATAATAATTTTAAATATTTATTTAGTATAACTTGCATTTTATACTTTATTTTTATTTCTTTTATTTTTATTTTTATTTTCCTCTTATGATTACCAAAGAGGGACATTTAATCCAGAATGGAGATAATCAAAGAAAGCTTCTGTAGGAGATAGTTTTTATTTATTTATTTATTTATTTTTATTTTTATTTTTTTTAAAGATTTTATTTATTTATTTGAGACAGAGAGAATGAGATACAGAGAGCATGAGAGGGAGGAGGGTCAGAGGGAGAAGCAGACTCCCTGCCGAGCAGTGAGCCCGATGCGGGACTCGATCCCGGGACTCCAGGATCATGACCTGAGCCGAAGGCAGTCGCTTAACCAACTGAGCCACCCAGGCGCCCTGTAGGAGATAGTTTTTAATCTTTATCCTTTTACCTTTCATTTATCCCTTACCCTTTACTGTAAATACACTGGGATCAGCTTAACTGTGAAATTATTTCCATTGATCTGGCTTTCAATTTTTATTTTGTTTGTATCATAGTTTTCTTTCTCTCTCCCTTCCTTCCTTCCTTTCTTTCTTTCTTCCTTCCTTTCTTCCTTCCTTCCTTCCTTTCTTTCTTTCTTTCTTTCTTTCTTTCTTTCTTTCTTTCTTTCTTTCTT